>NW_004524885.1:1347482-1350376 GCF_000260255.1 Octodon degus
AGGCAAGCACTTATTCTACTGAGCTATCTCTCTGGCTTTTTTTTTCTACAATATATTCTTAATGACACATAATAGTAGTGGGTGGTTAATGGTATAGCTGGAAACTGCCAGATGGGTTAACATTCTGAGTCCGTTTTTATATGTAGATTATTATTATTGCATTTTTATACATCTTTTGGTTATATTTTTCTGCTTGATGTTCAACACTGAGTTAAAATGAAATGTGTTTTAATAAAAACTATCCTCTTGCTGTCTATGAAGATCAGGTAAGTTTCCTAAGGCATTGCTTTGTAACCATGTAAAACGTTTCTTGTGTCCTCACTTAGTTTTTGCCATAAGGATAGGTCATGTCCTTGCTTGGCTATATTGCTTTCTATGAAATCCTAGGAGACTTTTTCCTCTAGAGACACCCTGTAGGCACATTGTACACTCTTGATTCCACTCCACTAGAACCAGCAATTTCCCTTATTAGGAGTTTACATAACTCAACAAATTGGAGGGTTTTGTAGGAAAAAATTCCTTTATGTAGTGGATTTTTGTTGATCTTGCTGAGCTGGGGCTAAATATTGACTATCCTCTTAGCCTTATTACCTTTTTAGATTTGACCTATAAACTTTCGCTGTTGAACACCTGGAAAAGATCATGAGTATTGTAGCAGGAGCAGTGTGTTGTAACTTAAAATTTTATCTGAAATTAAAGTGTAGTGACACACATATAATGTGTATATCACAAAAGCTTTTTTAGAAGGGCTTATTTTAAAGGTGATCTCATGATATTTTCATATACCCCTCTTATAAACTTTTTAATACTGGTACACAAGAAAAAGGCAGATATTGGAGTGTAAAAGAGAAAATTTGTCATCATAGTGAATCCTAACAATATGTCTTAGAGAACCTGTGCATCAAAAATGCATGAATGTATTTAATGCACCATGAAATTATCAATAATTAATATTATAGCTATATGAATATATATTTTTTCAGTTAGGATAGATATACAGCTACTTACTCTTAGTTCATTGAGAAGAAAGGATTGTACTAATATTGTTTAGACAAGATATCATGTCTGCATCTTGTCCTCTAAACAGCTACTATGAAGACAACAATATACAGTGTATTAATTATTGTACTGCCCTATTAACCTGTTTTGAAACTGTTTCATAGCTATTTTTCTTTTTTCTCATTAAAATGCATGAAATTATAGCTATATGAAGACTTTGACTCTTAATTTAGCTTTATACCAAAAGCATTTTTAATGAAAAAACATTATTTTATTTAAAGAAAATAGTTTCTTGACAGTAACCAATGTAAACATATCAAAATAATATGTTTACTACCCTTTTTTGGAGTATGTCTCCCATAACTCTCTGAAATAAGGTTTCCTGACTAAATAAAACTTAAAAAATAAAGCGTCCTTAATTAATGAACAAAGGCTGAAACAATACATTTCCACTCAGCTGCTTCTCTATTAATCAAAGGAGATCCTGTCCACCTCTTTTTCCAAGCCTGTGCAGTACCTGTTTAAATATATTTACAAGTTTTGATGATGTATGGGAATCACATCATAAAAATCAACACATTATTTTTGACTGATGATGTTCAAATAATGGCACAGACAATAAGCATCACATTTAGTTTTCTTCTTTTTTAAAGAGAATAAAAAATGATAAAAATACATTAGAAATAATACAGAATTTCACTAAACAAAATAATGGGAATTCAACAATTGTTGTTACATTGAATATTATTGTTTTCAAATTAGTTGTTTAGATTACCAGATAGACACATGCAAAATTCATGAAAAATGTAGAAACTTAGGAGTAAAATATTGAGGCATTAACTGTGTGTTTGAATAGCCGTGAAGGAATCAGCAATACACACATATCCAAGCTACTCAGTGTGTGTGTGTGTATGTTTGTGTGTGTACTTTCTTACCTTTGAGCAATCTCTTTCCTTTTCACAACATATATTGTACTCTTTCAGGTCCTTACATTAGTGAAAGTATAATGCTTACACATATAGGTCTCATTTATTTTACTTATAAATCTCATCCCTAATTGCAACCAATTACCTATAAATGCCTCGTGTTCACCATTTATATAGCTGAGTACAGCTCGACTGTATAAAACCAGACATCTTTTTTATCTATTTTTCTGTTGATGCGTAATGGATATTTGGGTTGTTTTCAAGATTTTGCTATGTTAAATTGTACTGCTATGGGTGCACACATATTGCTATAGTATGGTGTTTTCAGTTCTTCTGGAAAAATACTCAGGGAGGGAATAGTTTGATTGAATGGGAACTCTAATCTTAGTTTTCTCAGGAATCTCCACACTAATTTCCATAGTATTTTATTAGTTCACACTCCCACCAACAGTGGACAAGTGTTCTTTTCCCCCGACTACTCCTCCAGCATTTCTTATTGATTGACATCTTGATGAAAGCCATTGTTTCTGGGATAAGATGGAACCCAAGTGTTCTCATTCGCATTTCTTAAATTATCAATGACATTGAGCAAGGTTTTTATATATTCATTTGTCATTTGTATTTCTTTGTCTTCAAAGTGTATATTCACCTCTGATGTCCAATTTTTGAATGGTTCTTTGACATTCCGGGCCAGATTCTAAATTTTTTTTCATATATTTCTCTTGTAATTTTCCTGTAACAAGCACATAGTGAAGATTTTCATCTCTTTTCTTGGTTTGAAGATGACATTGTAAGCAAATGGAATAGGGATCTTGCTTTTTTCTGGGATTCTCTCACAGAGAGTATTGTTTTCTAAGATTTGACATTCAGTCTATGAATTTCCTTTTGGGGTAAATGTTTTTCTTATATACAGCATATTTTTTGCATCTTCTTTCTTGATTCACTATACCAGTCTGATTATTTTTTTTT
>NW_004524885.1:1350476-1375311 GCF_000260255.1 Octodon degus
ATAAATAAATAAATAAATAAAACCTAAAAACTGCAAGTGATACAGAATTTCACTGAACAAATAATATGAATTTAACAGTATTTTTTGTCATATATAGTGCTGTCTTCCAGGCAGTTATTCACATTACCACATATACATATATAAAATTGGAAGAACAAAGAAATATATAAGAAATTAAGAAGAAAAAAAGTACAAATAATTAGTAAAAGGAGACAAACCTAAAGCAATAACTGCTTGTTTCCATAGACCAGCAAAATGCATATTATAGTTGTCCAAAACATCGTGCTTACATACATTTGATAATTCTATTTCCCCAACTCCTTCTCCTGTCCTTTCAACTCAGTAACGCATTGCTTTTGAATAAGTTCACTATCTATTTTACCCTTCCGATTCCATTTTTCTCTTTCAGGTTCTCACACTAAGGAGACAATATGATGTTTGCGCATGTGGGTATGATTTATTTCACGTAAGAGTATGTTCTCTAGTTGTATCAGTTTACCAACAAAAGATTCAAATTTATCCTGTTTTGTAGGTGAATAATACTTCATTATGTAAAAAAAAATCTACCTTATCCATTCTTCATTTGGTGAGCATTTGAGTTACTTCCAGGATTTAGCAATGACAAATTGTGCTGCTATAAACTTGTGGATTTATATATAGCTGTGGTATGAACTTTTCAGTTAGAAGAGAATGTATCTTACCATCAGTTTGATTTCAGTCCTGTGTATCACAGCATTAAAGATCCAAATGAGTTACTTCATCCCTGGATTCTGATCTATAGAATTTTAAGTTAGCAAAGCTGATAAGTCTACAGTGGTTTAATTTGTCAGCAATAGAAAACTAATATCCCAAGTAGATTATTTTGTTTTTCTTGATTGGGCATGTATGTCTTGTAAAGTGTTTGACATGCTTTGGCATGTCTTTTTATTTTGCTTCATTGCGGTTAACAAAGTGACATTATCAGATGTGGATGTTTGGTGATGTTATGCATGTGAAAGGGAGAGACACCAATAATTTGTTATGCCATGCAAGCTTTTAGATCCACCTATGAACACTTAACTGATAGTAGGTAGCATCCTAGGTTTTGATGTAACAACTGATTGTTTCCTCCTATTTCTCTTTGGTGTTCTCACCTATATAACCACCAAATAGCTACTATTTTATTTACCTTAATTTCAAAACATACTTAATTGTAGGTAACATCAGTGGAATTATAAATCACTATATGTTATGCATATAGTGCAACAATAAATGTAAAATCTTCCATTTTTAGATTATGTTGTTAAGAAAACTGGGCATCTACTAGAGTTTAAAGGTTATTTTTCACTGCTAAGTGTGGTTATAGTATGGAGTTTATAGGCAAATTATAGGTGCTAAAACAAATGCAGTCTGAAGTTCTGGCTATTAAAATTGTCGGTTCATTTTAAAATCAATTTATTTATATTTCACGTGTAGTTAAAATCAATTATTCTTAGTTATGATAAATTCACTTATATAAAGGGAAGAAATGTTTATAATTTAGATCTTCTCATGATCACTACAATTTCTTCAAATCATGTATGACATAATACTGAAGTATAGAAAGTCATTAAAATGTGCTACTTGGAGTTGGTGCCTCATGGTTTCATTAATTATTACATGTGACAAATTGTTACTGGATTATATGGAATAGATGTAAGGATGATGATCTTTTTCCTACAGTATAAGATGTATCATAAGAATAAAATTTCTGGCCACACTGTAATAATTACCAAGTGAAATTCAAATTATATAGGCCCATATTATAATTTAATAGGGACTTCAGGTCATCTCCAGAAACACCATTATGTAATCTCTGGACCTAGTAGGCATTTCTTAAAATTTTCTCTATTTTAACTCAAACTTCTGCTCCTAGTGATATCTATAAAATCAATCACTGCTTCCAAAGAAATTCTCAGGTTTAAACGGGATACAATGTCTCTGTGCCAGAGTATAACTATTATTATTATTTATATCATTTTACAAAACAAAGAATTGAGGCATATGAACCTCATGAAGCCAGTGTATTACATGTTAGTGTCAATATTGACTTTCTAGTCATAAATAATTAATGATTAATTATGAAATAACTTTATGTTGCCCATGTTTCCTACCCATATTTTTTTCTTTTATTCTCTTCACTTCTGTTAGAGAAAATTTCAAATGAACACTATCTTTTCAAGAAAACAATTTAACTTCATTTTTTTCCTTCATCAATTAATACTTTTACAATGTATTCATATCTGGGAAGAAAGAAAAACTAAAAAGGACCAGCAATTAAGAATTTGTTTCACTATGGAAAGGGAGAAAGGATCTGCTAAGCTGTAAACAGCAATGAAGTCATATACTAACCATAATGTGAAAAATATAAAAAATAAAAAATACAAAAGTGTGCAACTCTTTTGTTCTTAAATAAAAGAGAACAGTTACTTTTCTCCCTTATTGCATGACATGGAAATACAAGGTACAAGAAATAAAGCCATGTTGTTATGTTGAGCTGTAGGGGACTCAGGTCAGCAATTTCTGACACTGCCAGTCAGGCAGAAGAACAATTCTGTTCTGGATTACTGGACTCTTACAATATTTTTCTGAGTTAACATATACATATAATATTCAAATGACGAAACTAAACAAAAAAGGGGATATACAAACGAATGTCTATTTTGTGTCTGTGTACTCAAAATGGTTAGGATTGATATATAGTTACGTTCTCTTACTGAATAGATGGATTTATTGTAATAGTGTTTGTAAATAGGATATCATGTCTGCATCTTGTACAGCAAAAAACCACTAGGAAGACAGTATGCAATGTGTTAATTATTGGAACTGTCCTAGCAATTTGATTTGAAACTGTCTCATTGCTATTTGTCTGTCAATAAAATTATGGAAAAGAAAACAAAAAGGAAATACTTGTGAACAGCAGAATGGATTTGAGAGTTTGTGTCTCAGTGGAACATAATGTTTCCAGTTATCCTTACAAAAAGTGAACATTGACTATGTTGAGCATATCAATCATAAGCACAAAACAGAAACCCTTTCTCAAGCTCACCTCCTTGTGATGGATTCTCTACATAAATTGGACCAATATGTTGTGTGTATCTGGGCACGCAAAGATATTAATGTCAGAAGCACACCGTAAATTTCATGTTCTTATGCATGTTTACCACTTAACATCAATATTTCCATTATTATCATGTCTTAAACTAGAAGATGTGTGAATATGTTGTCCTTGTTAAATTAAGAACAATGCAACTTTAGATATAAACTTTGTTTCATGTTTATAGAATTTTATGTTTTTCATTTTGCATAAGACAAGATCAAAAAGAATGAAGTCATGCTTGTGATAAATGTGATTGCTAAATGTGTCTTTTTCATCAAGAAAACATGCAAGTTATTCCTCTGTTGCTATTCCTATTTTCATAAGCACCAACTTTCATTATAGTATTCAGAAATTTCAAAAAAAAGATTTGCTTCAAATTAAACATCAATCTTCAGAAAACACATATTAGCTGCTTTTTTCTTCCTAGAGAACTCAGCAGGATAAGGGTTTCTCTTTGTGTAATCTGAGAGGAGTAACAAAAAAAATTTCCTCCATTCCAAGCTATGGAGATAATATGAAGAAAGACACTGACACTTTAAGAATAGGGAAAGAGGCTATATAAAACAAGTACAACTTTCCCAACTAGAAAACAGCATAGAAATATTTATCAGTTTTGTTTGTAGGTGAATACCAACCCACTTAAGCTCAGGAATTTTTTTTAAATTTGTAATAAGGATCATTTTGCCACTTATCATTGTGGTTAGCTTCTTGAGGGTCTAGCTTGCCTGGTACTCATAGATCAGTTGGGGAAAGAACAACTCACTCTACCACTTTGTTTTTTCAGAGCTGCATAACAATTAGAAATCTATGTCTGAATTCATGACCAACTTTTCTGTTATTTTATGGAAAATATAAGGTGTTAAAGTTATTGCATGAATCCTCTGCATGTATAATCATACTTATAATCAAAACAATATATCTTCCTCCAGAACTGAATATTATTTCTGTGCTTATCTTCAAGATCAACCTACCTACCATTAAGATTTTCCATGAACCAACATCAAAAGATTGGTGATGGAAATTAATCTTTCATCTCATATGAACCACCTACGCAATTTTTCTTTTGTTTCACAGCTAAACCCAACATTTGAAACAATAATTTTTGTACAACATTTTCATTTAATTATACTTTTCTGCTTTCTAAATCTACTGTATGTTTTTCTCCTTTATCTTCCCATTAAAATTGGTCTATGTAAATATATATATTTACATATATATTTACATATATATATATATATATATATATATATATATAGAGAGAGAGAGAGAGAGAGAGAGAGAGAGAGAGAGAGAGAGAGCCAGGGATGCAACTCAGGCCCTTATGTTTGCCAATAAAGTGCTTATTCCACTGAGCCATTTCCTCGGCTCCCAGTGGATATTTTCAATTAATCCAATGATTAATGTCCAATGATTAATCCAATGACCATGTCTGTTGTGTTGATGATTGCTCTCGTACTTTTGTGATCACTAGTTTGCCTATATTATATAACTTTTTCTAGTCCTAAATGATTCATTCAACTACAGATAAATATGTGCAATATCATATCATTGCAGAGAATGGGACTCTAAAGGATTTTACCTTTTTTCATTATTATCTGTTTAGTTCAATATCTTTTCTTTAGCCATACAAACACCATTAGAGATAGTCTGTATATGACTCTTTCAGAGTGCCTGAAAGTCAATAAGACATAAAAATGCTGATTAATATGAATAAATTACTTGTTTTCAAAACTTTGATGGAATTAGAATATGCTTTTTTCTAATAGTCTGTTGTGTGGCATTTCTCATTTTCTTTTTCTTAAACTATATTATTATCTCTTTGTATAAATACATTTACTTCTTATAAGAACCCCTTAAGTTAGGCAGAATTATATAATGAAGCTCATTTTACATACAAAGAAAGGTTCTAGAAGTTTCAAAAATTAATCCATGGTCACTTAGAAATTAAATACTAAATTATTACATCACGCTTAAATAAATTTCCTCTTGTGTTTTATATCCCCATTTGACATTTTCAGCATCAGTATTGATACATTCCAAATGGTAATATTCATAAAAAAAGAGTTGGTAATTTTCATTATTTCAAATTAATCAGGAATGATGATGTCAAGGAATAAGAAATATGCTAAATGTATATTAACTGCTATGTATTTTACTTAGCTGCATTAAATTATTATGGTTCCAAAAATTAATTTTCATCTAAAATGCAAAAAATAGAGAAAGTATTTTTTTAAATTTTTTCAAGAGAAGAACAATCAGAGTTTCAACGGAAAAAATATGTTATACAGAATTTCACTTGACAGAGTAACATAAATATTAGAGTATTTGTTGTAATACCCAGTGTTGTCTTTCAAACATTTATTTTCTTATCAGATATATGCATATAAAATTGTAAGAAGAAAGAAGAAACAAAGAAATGTATAGGAAATTAAGAAGAGAAAAAGTACAAACAATTGAAAAAGGAAATAAATTGAATTAAAGCATTCACTGTTTTTTGCCCATAGACCAGCAGAAATACACAGCACAGTTGTCCAAAGTATTCTGCTTACATACACAGATTAATATCTTTCCTTCACTCCTTTTCCTGTCCTTCTCAACTCAGTAACTCTTTCATTTTGAGTAAATTCATTGTCTTTTTCCAGTATCTATTGTACCCTTCCAATTCCATTTTTCTTTATCAAGTTCTCACACTAAGGAAACAAAATGATGTTTGCACATGTAGTTCTGATTTATTTCACTTAAAAGTATGTTCTCTAATTACATCCATGTATTGACAAAAACCTCAAATTTATCCTGGTTTGTAGGTGAATAATACTCCATTGTGTAAAAACATCACATCTTCTTTATCCTTTGTTCAGTTGATAGACATCTGGGTTGTTTCCGGATTCACCTATGACAAATTGTTCTGTTATTAACATGGGTGCACACATACGAATGTAGTATGGTATTTTCAGATCTTCTAGAAAAGTTCCCAGGGGGAAAGTAGCTGGCATGAATGAGATCTCCAATTGTAGTTTTTGAAGGAATCTCCACACCGATTTTCATAGTGGTTGTCCCAGTCTGCAATCCTACTAACAGCGCAGAAAGGTTTCTTTTCCTCAACAGCCTCTGCAGCATTCATTATTGCCTGACATCTTAATGTTAGCCATTCTTTATGGGGTAAGATGGAATCTCAGTTTTGTTTTAATTTACATTTCTGCAATGACCAAAGTACTTGAACATTTTTTGATATATTTACTTGCAACTTGTATTTCTCCATCTGAGAAGTATATATTCATCTCAGATGCCCATTTTTTGAGTGGGTCTTGAATTTTGGAGATTGATTTTTTTTTACTTCCTAATATGCTCTAGATAGAAGGCCTTTAAGGGAGAGTCAGCTATAATTTCCCCAGATCGTGGGTTTTACTTTTGTTCTGTTGCAGATTTTGTTTTGAGGGAAGAAGCTTTTTAAAAAGATGAAGTCCCAGTTATTGAGTCATTGAAGTATTTCTCATGAAGTTTTTTTTTTTTTGTTGTTGTTGTTGTTTGTGAATGAATTCTCTACCTACCCTACTTCTCTAAGAGTACTACTTGAATTTTACTCCAGATTTAGTGTTTGTGTTAAATATTTAAACTTTGATCCATTTGAACTGTAGCTTTGAGCATGGTGATAAGCATGGGTCTAGTTTTAACCTTCAGCATGTGGAAAGGTAGGTTTTCCAGCACCATTTATTAAAGAGGCTATCTTACTTCCACTGAGCATCTTTGGGCCCTTGATCAAAGACAAGTTGTCTATGTGTGTTTGCAGTTGTGTCTGCATGTTCTAATCTGTTCCACTGATCCTCAGTTCTGTCTCTATGCCAGTATCATGCTGATTTCATCAGAGTAGTTTTATAGTATAATTTCAGGTCAGGAATTCGGTATACCTTCTGCTTTCCCTTTGTTTCCTGGGATTGCTTTTGATATCCTGAGTCTCTTCTTGTTCTAAATACATATGAGTAAATACATTTTATAAATACATTTTCTAGCTCTGTTAGGTATACTAATAGCATTTTAATTGGTATTTCATTGAATCTCTGTAACAACTGTGGCCATTTCTACAATGTTGGCTCTTACTATCCAGGAGCATGGAATATATTTTCCATTTTCTCAAATCCTCTTCAATCTCTTTTCTCAAAGTATCATAATTTTTACTCTATACATCATTTACATTCTTAGCGATATTGATTCCTAAGTGTTTCATTTTTTATGTTATTGTGAAAGGCATTTTTCCCTAAATTCTCTCTAAGTATGTCCATTCTCTGTGTACAAAATACTACTGATTTTTGTGTGTTGACCTTGTATCTTGCTATATTGATGAATTTGGTAATTAAATCTACAAGACACCTGGTAGCCTTCTTGGGGTCTTCTTAGTGGAGAATCATGTCTTCTGAAAATAATAATTTCACTTCTTCATTTCCAATTCTTATTCCGTTTTTTTCTCTCCCTTGATTAATTTCTATGGCTAAAGTTTCCAAAGCTATATTTAATAGGAAGGTGGACAGTGGGCATCTTTGTCTTGTTCCTGAATTTAAAGTGAAAGCCTTCAGATTTTGACCCTTTAGTATGATGTTTGTTGTTGGTTTTAACATAGTTGGCTTTTTCAGGTAGAAATGTAGATCATCTATTCCAATTCCCTGTAGGCTTTTTATCATGAAGGAGTATTGAACTATGTCAAAAGCTTTTCTACATCTACTGAAATGATCATGTGGTTTTTGTTCTTGGTTCTACTGATGTATTGTAGTACATTTATGGATTTGCATATGTTGAACCAGCCCTGCATTCCTGGAATGAAACCAGGGGTTTCACTGAGGATTCATTATGTATGTAAAATCTTCTGGATGATTTACTACATTGTTTCCTAGACTGTTATTGAGGATACTTGCATACATGTTCATTAGCCAGACTGACCTGTAGTTCTCTTTTTTAATTGGATGTTTATACGGTTTTGGAATGAGAGTAATACTTGCTTCCAGTAATGAGGTTCGAAAAATTGCTAGTCTTTCAATTTCATTCATGAGTTTCAGAAAAGATGGCATTAGAACCTCTCTAGATTTTTGGAGAATTCTTCTGTGAATCCACTGGGACCTCGGCTTTTCCTTGTTGGTATGTTCTTTAATACATTTTCAATTTTGTTTCCCATTATTGGGTTATGCAGAGTTTGTGCATCTTTTTTTAATTTTTAAAACACTGTATTTACTAAGATTCTAGAAATAATTTTATGTAGCAAGACGCAGCATACCAGGTCTACCACTCAACTTATTTATAAAACTTAGGTTCAGTCTGAAGGCATACTGCTTCTACATGTCATATCAATTATTGGTATACTCTTTCTAAAGAAAATTTTTGTTTAAAAAATTAATAAAAGAAAAGAAGAGACAAGAAGAAAAATGACATAAGACTTTCCAGCTAGAATGTTGTATATGGTTAAATTTCTAAATTTCTGTGTTAAAATACATAATTGTTTATTCTTCTTTTAATTCTTTTATTTTTTTCACATTCTATAGGGATTTAAGTTTAGCATATCAACAATTGATGAGTTAAGTGTCTTTCTTTTATACAGCATATTGTTGGATTTTGCTTCCTAATCTACTGTGCGAGGCTATTACATTTAATAGATGAATTGAATTCAATTACACTGATGGTTATAATTGAGATATATTGACTTATTATTGACAGGTTATTTACCTACTGTTGTTTATCCCTTTTTCTCCAGTTTAATTGTCTGCCCTATTTGGTAAGTTCTTTTTGTTCTCATTCGTGGAGTTCTAGTCGTTTAGTTCCTCTATAGAACATCTTTTACCAGTCTGTCTAGTGTTGGCTTCGTCATCATGAAATTCTTTAGTTGTTCTTTGTTTTGGAAATATTTCACTTCTCCATCAGATTTGAAAGGAAGTTTTGCAGGCTATACTAAAGTGGACTGTGATTTGTTTTCATAGAGGACTTGAAAGACTCTGTTCCATGCTCTTTATGACTTCATGGCTTGTGAAGAGAAGTCTGCCATTATTCTGATCAGTTTACCTTTAAATGTGATCTGTTTCTCTTCTTTAGTGGCTTTTAGTATATTGTTCCTGTGTTGGATTTGAGATCTTGAGTATTATATGTCTTGGTGTATTTTTAATTGAGTTGATATTATATGAAGTTCTGTATGCTTCAGTCACCTGAATGTCAGATTGTTTCCCCATAATTGGCAAATTTTCAGCTATTACTTCTGCCCATATTTTTAAATCATTTGCATTGACTTCTTTTTTCTCATTAATGCTTATTAGTCTCACATTGTTCATTTATGCATCATCATGAAGATGATGAATTATTTTTTCCTTCATGCTAGTTGTTTTGAAGAGATCTTTTCTTACCTTTTCATTAGTGGGAACAGTGTCTTCAAAATCTGAAACTCTATCTTCACTTTCATGCAGTTTTCCAAGCTTATGATTGAGATTTTAAGTTCCTCTCTATTTCTTTCACTCTGCTTTGTGGGATCCATTTCTTTCCTATATTGCTCATTCAAGGCTTACCGCATTTTTCTATACTCCTAATTTTTTTTCAATGTCTTCTTTAGAAGTAGTTATTAATTCTTTCGTTATAGTTATCCTGTCTTTTTTTTTACTTCAGAGATTAATTCTGACCTGATTTCCTCTATACCTTTCTGCAATTGTTTCTTTATTTCAAACTATTAATTCAGAGATTTTAACTGTGTGATTTCCAATTTCTTCTATGCTATTGTCTTCTGCATTTGTTCTGGTGGTCTTGGGGCCTGAGATTGCATTTTACTCCTTCTCTTTGTCATTTTGTATAGCTCCCTCCTCTGACCTTCGGTGTAGAAACTTGGTGCAGTTATAACCTTAGCACATACTGATGTTCTTGTCCAAGATATTATATGGTTAAGCCAGTTATAGTTTTGTATTTTAGAACTACAACTAGGAACACTATTAATGAGTAGTGATATTTAACAGTTGAGAAACTTTTGTAGCTAATGGGTTTGTATTTTATACAGTAAGAACAAACATAATGTTTGTGCAGCTAAGGAGATATTAAAATAGGAATTTGTATTCAACTGAGTTGCCCCAAATTTTGTCTAATCACCTCCCCTTGATGTACCTGGGGTCTTTCAGGTAGACACATTCATCAGGCTACCTTTTGCCCCCTTCATAGATCAAGAGAAAAAGACAGGACTCTCTCATAACTGGGTTGAGCAAAGTATCTCAGCTTACTGGGCCAGGTTCTACTAACTTTGAACTTTTCCAGATGTGCCTGGCTTTGGTCTGGCTGCTGTGCTCAGCTTCTTCCTACTGCAGTTTGTAGAGGTGAAGCCACTGTGCCCCTCTGCAAGATGTTCAGCTCCTGGATTAGTTGAGTGTGTCTGGCTCTTAGCCTCTCTGCAGGGAGTTCTGTTTCAAGGTACAACAGGAAGCCTGGTGCAGGACATGTGGTCTGGTTAGAGAAAGGACTTGAGCTCAGAGAGTAGGCAGATTATCCCCACACATGCTGGGCCTGGTGTCTGGCTGGGGAGGGGTATTGAGTTCATTGAGCAGGCCAATGATTGTTAGAAAATACCTGTTCCATTTTATGTCTAAGGCGTTTGATATTTAGACAGATACTGATGTTAAGCTCAACTGCTTGTTATAGGGAAATAATATCATTAAGCTAATCTTTTAGAGGGTTAACAATTTAAGTTTGCAGAACAAAAAATTAGAAAAATGTCCAACTACAAGGATAGCCAATATTTTGGCCCTAGTCCTTCAAGGTCTGTGAGGACTCAGGACATAAGAGAACCTATATTATAACATCCTGTAACTCAGTGGTGTCCCAAATTTTCTGGTCAAGGAGATTATGAGGCAAAAGAGGAAAGTAATCAAGGATGTATAGTGGTCTTAGGGAGGGTCACCTACAGAGAAAAAATATCTCTCAGTCTTTAATAGAAAGCAAATTGGTGAAGCAATATTTGTGACTCATCCACATAGCTGAAAATGACAAAAGATCTACAAAATGATGTACATGATTTCAGGGTAAATCCTGAGGGGATTTGATTGAACAAAAGTTACTTTTCTTGTTATATGGGTCTTGCTTTATCTTGGTCTACAACATTCAGCAGAAAAGAATAAACACGAGGTATAAAGAGTAAAGCCACATTAATATTCTAAGCTGCAAAAGGTAAAGTCAAGAACTTCTTACATTGCCAGTTTCATGGATAACCCATTTTATGGATTATTGGACTATATTAGATTGTTTTGCTCAATTCATGCACCTACAATAATTGAATGGCAATGGAACACCCTTCTCTGACAAAACTAAACAAAAAAGGGGTATATAAATGAAGGACTAATTTGTAGTAATATTTGTACTTATATACATATATATGTAGTATAGTATGTATTATATATACATTATATATACATATATTACATATATTATGTATCTACATATACAAAATAAGATATAGACAGCCAGCCAAATAGCTCAGCTGAATAACGTGTCTACAAGTAAATGAAGGGGACAGGGTTTCGAACCCCAGGCCTACCTTTCCAGCCCCACCCCTGGGGCACAGTGAGACAACAATTGAGTCTGGGTGTGGTGGAGCGTGCCTCTAATCCCAGCTTTTGGGAGGCTGTAAACAGGCAGATCACTAGGAGTCCAATCTAGTAGTGAGATCCTGAGCACTCTGTAGACCATTTCCTAAAATAAAAAAAGGATAGATATACGGGTTATTTTCTCTTAGTTCAGAGCGAAGATTTGTCCTCAAAGTGTTTAGACAAGATGTCATGTCTGAATCTTGTACTCTGAATAACTACTATGAAGACAACAATATGCAATCTGTTAATTATTGTTACCATCCTACTACTCTATTTTGGAACTGTCTCATTGCTATTTCTTTCTCAATAAAATTAATAAAAAGATAAATAAAACATAAACTCAAAACCTGCTTTTTACGTGTTAACTATCTTGGCAAGGGTGCCATTAAACATAGTAATGAACTTGAGAGAGTACAGATAACATTTAACAAAAGCTAAGCATTTTAATCTCAACAAAATTTGTAAAAAGCAATAAAGTAACTATAATCAGATACATAAAATCTTCCTAACTGGTTAAAACTTAACAGTACAAAATATGCATTTTAGAATCTTTAGTTACTAAGTTCAAGAAGTACCAGTGTCTATGTGAAACGATCCCTCTCCAAGCAAAAGTACGGGCAAAAATTAATTCAAATGGCATAACACATTCTAAAGCTGAAAATTTTAGTTTTTCTTGATGTGGAGATATAAACTCAGAGCTTTGGGGGCTTTCTCATGCTGCAAAGAGCTATTTCTATGATTAACTCAAAGCAGCAAAAAACAAAGACCACAGATACCATTAAGCTCAATAAAGGGCAAGAGGGCCAGCTCTGATCTCCACAGAAAGCATGGCTACTGTGTCCACAAAAGTAGGAGGGGTGAGGACCAAAGCCACACTATTCTCACTAACTATAGCAAAGCACCCCTCCCTCCACTCTAAAAGCTTCTTTCTAAGGTAAATAAAAAGTATACAAGTGGGAAAATTTAAGATACACTTATCTGTAGAGTGCCATAATTGTTGCTTTCTGCTCGAGCATTTACTTTCTCTCCTCCACTACATGGGATCCTGGGAGATAACACGCTGCAGTCACACTCATCATTAAAATATTTGGGAAGAAAGATAATATTTTTGACTAGAAGTATCTAATGATAAATCAATAGGAAATGAATCTGGATACATCTTAAAATGTAATCAGAAATGGCCAGATGACTCTAGTTAAATTTTTTTAAGTAGGAATTACATTAATATTAATATTATGGCACTTTCACGTAGAAGCCCTCGAATGCCTATTGAATAGTACAGGAATAATTCTAAGAACAAGAAAATTCATGATTGTTATTAAATATATCATAATTTCACAGTTGAAATTTCATTAGACATCGCACTTTCTTCATAGGAGAGCCATGGTTTTTGGTAATATTATGGTGACTCAGGACTTGATCTCGGAGACTACTTTTTATTCTTCTTACTGTGTTTCTTATCTTTCTTTTTTTGTTTCCTCTGTTGCTTTTTCTCATTCTTTACAGCTTTTCTTCTTTTTCGCTCATACCTCTTCAGCATGATTTGATTCTGACAAGGACTCAGCTGAAGAAGATTTATCTTCAGGATACATCTTTCTTTTCTTGGTAAGTCCTTTAATGTCCTTTTCTTTCTGTTGCATTCTTTGACTTCTTTTTCTTTTTTAAACTATCCTGACAGTATGACTCAGTTTCAGACAGAGAGATTTCAGAAGATTTATATGAATGGTTTTTCTTTTTCTTTCTCCTTTTTGCTTCTTTTCCTTATCCTCAAAATCTGAAGAACTGCTGGAAGAATCAGAGCTCAATGAACAAGATGAATACCTACCAGATTTCTTATTTCTTTTCTTCTTTCTGTTTTTTCTTTTCTTTTTTCAGGGGCTTTCTCATGCTGCAAAGGGCTATTTCTATGGTTAACTCAAAGCAGCAAATAACAACGACCACAGATATCATTTTCACTTAATAATTTCTCCCTTTTCTAGTTTTTTCTTCCAATTCTTATTATTTTTTTCTTCAAATTCATCCAAAGCCTTAGAGCCTTTCTTTTTTCTTTTCTAGTTCTCTTTCATTTCTTCCCAGGTACGCCTGGGTCAATTCAGATAATCCTGGATGGTTGGCCCTGAGGACTGCATTGGACCTCTTGATCTGGACATTGCTATTGGATTCATCTAGGCCACCTGCTTGTCCCATTTCCCTATGGTGCTGAACCAAGCACATAGTTAAGACTGAGAAAGCCATACCAGGCTACAGAATTAGCCAAAACACACCCGCCATGGATCCATCTTGAGAGTTTGTCTAGCTTCTTGACTCAGGTTTTGCATTTAATATGTATCTAGGAAATTCTCTATTTCCTCTTCGTTTTCCACCTATGAGAGTAATAATTTCAGAAGTATAAGTATTGGTGATCTTCAGAATTTCTTTAGTGTCTGTATTGCTTTTGCCCTTTTCATTCTATATTGCATAAAAATGCACTTTTCTTTCTTTTTTATTAGGTTGGCTAGGGGGTCATCAATTTTATTTAATCTTTCAAAGAATCAACTCTGATTAATTTATTCTTTGTATCATTTTAGCATTCTCCAATGTATTAATTTCTGCACTAATCTTTATAATTTTCTGCCTTTTTGTGTTGGGGGGAGATTTGGGCTTGACTTGTTCTATTTTTCTCTAGGAGGCTGAGGTGCAGCATAAGATCATTTATTTGGGCTAGTTCTTCTTTCCTAATGTGAGAATTTACCACTATAAGTTTTCTCCTAAAAACAGCTGTCCTTGCATCCTACATATCGCAGTAAGTTGTATCTGCCTTTTCCATTGATTGTAAATATTTGTTTAAGTTTCTTCTCTAAATTCATTTGTGATGCACTTGTTGTATAGGAGGTTGTTATTTACTTTCCTTCTTTTTATGGTGTTTTGTAGTTTCTTTTGTCAATAATTTTCAGTTTTATTGCACTGTGATCAGATAGTATGCACAGGATGATTTCAATTGTTTTGCATTTATGTAAGAGTGCTCTGTGTGCTAGTATCTAGTCTAATTTGAAGAATAGCCCATGTGCAGCTAGGAAGATTGTGTATTCTGTTGTTGCTGAGTTCAACAACTTGTAAAGTTCTAACAAGTCAATTTCTTCACAAGTTTGGTTCAGTTCTGTTATTTCTTTGATAATTCATTGCTAGTTGATCTTTCTCTTTCTGATAGTAGCATGTTAAAGTCCCCCATTACTATTGTATTATTGTTCATTTGATTTTTTGTCAAAATTTGCATTATATATGCATATACTCCTACTTTGGGTGTATATATATTTATTATTTTTATCTCTTCCTCTTGCAGTTTTTACCTAAAAAGTATGTGGTGACCTTCTTTGTCTCTTTGGATGATTTTTTGTTTTGAAGTTGATAGTACAGGAACAAGGATAGCTACCCCTGCTTTTACATCATTTTCTGATACATAGAAGATTTCTTTCCATCCTTTGACAATTAGTCATTGAATTTCCCTTAGAGTTAAATGTGTTTCATGCATGCAGCATGCCTCTGTTACTCTGCTAATTGCTGGGAAAGATACACAGTACCCAAAATGAAGGAAGGAAAGGTTTATTTAGATCATAGCTAATGAAAGATTTAGTTCATACTCAGGTGGCTCCAAGGGAAAGTAGGACATGGCACAGAACAACTTTTCATGGTGGCAGCAAAGAGCAAGAGAGCAAAACAGAGTGGCAGCAGCTCAGGCAGAAAGTTGGCCTCTCTCCCCTCTTTACATTGTAATGAGAATGTCTTGTGCCAGGGCAAGTGCAGCATTCACATACAAAATAATAATTCATAAACTCCAAAAGCTGCCCCATGACTGCATGAGGCTTTGAGGGTACACCTATAAAACCACAATATTCTACCCCTGTACCCCCAAACACTCATTCTTTACAGAGAAGAATTTTAGTCCATCCCTAAGAGTTGCCAAAGTCCCAACAGTTTTAGCATTGTTGAAAAATCCAAGTCCCAAGTTTCCTCCAAGATTCAATACAAACTCCTGGCTGTCAGCCCATATACAAATGAAAAGTTAAATATTTCCAACATTCATTGTCACAATCACTGGGACCAAAGCAAGTCCAAAATCCAGAAAGAAAACCTGTAGTCATGTAGTTCCATATGAAACATTCAAAGAAATCTTTGGCAAATTGTGAGCTCCAAAAGCCTTACACGGCTCTGCCTCAACAGCAATTTTGGTGATAGCTCCCATGGTTTCTCTGCTATGCCAGCTTTGATCCTTTCTATCAGCTTCTCCTAGATGATACATGTTTATGGATTTTTCAAACTTCTTGGGTTTCCACGAATGGGCTTCTCACTCACAGCTTTACACACTGCCATTTCAGGGCAAATTTCCTGACATCCTAGGCCTTCTAAAACTAGGTGGAAACCTACTTAACCTTACAACTCCTGCATTCTGAATTCGCTTAAAACCAATGTCACCTGGGTGATGCCAGCTGGAGAATTAGCCAAGCTTCCTTCTCTCTTGACTGTAGTGGTCGAGTGTCTGAATCACTGAGCACACTGACCCTGATTCAAGGAATATATTCTCCATGATGTGGCCATCCTGTAACCTTGGGTTGCCACCACTGCCATTCTGGAACATGGGGCTCTGCAACTTTCTGCTCAAGGAAAAGTTCCTCACCCTTGCAATTCTGAGACTTCAAAGGGTGGAGACCTTCCACTTCCTGTTATACCTTCAGGTCATCCTTTACATTTCTTGATTTTCCCAGTGATGGAAATCCTTTCAGCTCTATCTTTGAAGTAGACAGCTTTATTGCTGCTTCCTTTGTGGCTAAACTCACATTTTATATCATCCTGCTGGGCTCTTTCCTTTTGATTCTTAAGATAAATCTTACTAAAAGCCGCCAACAAGAGCCATGCCACTGTCTCAATATTCTGCTTCTTAGAAATTTCTTTTTGTAAGATTAATCAGTCCACAGTGCTTAATCTCAGTCTCAGGCAAAGTCTCTGGACATGAATAGAATGCGAGCAAACTTTCTGCCAATGCAAAACAGACATCATCTGGAGTCCAACAATCAATGCAGTCCTTCTTCCCAGCAGAATGCTCCCCAGCCTGATCTTTACAGGCATGATTTCGATCAACCTTCTGCTATTCTGAGCTCTGACCAGAATCTTCCATACAGAACAGAAGAGGCTGTTCCAGCACTTCACTAATAGCAATATCTCTGAACCTTTCCTATCTCTTGTAAGAAATTCCTGAAAGCTTACAATCCACATGGATAGATTTACACAAAGCAGTAACCCTACACCTGACACCAACTTCTGTCTCAGTTACTCTTTTCTCATTGCTAGGACAAATACCCAATGCTCAAAATGAAGAAAGGAAAGATTTTTTTAGCTCACGGTTACTGGAGGATTCAGTTCATACTCACATGCCTCCAAGGCAAAGTGGCACGTGGCAGAGAACAAAATTTCATGGTGATGTTAAAAGTAAGAGTGTAAAAGGGAGTGACAACAGCACAGACAGCTAGCTAGACTCTCTGCCCTCCTTACATTGTAATGCAAATTACCTACCTCAGGGAAAGTGAAGCATCTATACATACACTAATCAATCAAATATTCAAGAAGCTGCCCCATGACTGCATGAGGCTTTGAGGGGGACACATATATACAAACCACAACACAGCATACTGTTGGTTTTGTTTCTTAATCCACTCTGATAATCTGTTTTGATTGGTGATTTTAGGCGACTTACTTCATGGTTATAACTGTTACATATTGGCTTATCTTTGTCATGTTATTTTCCTGTTATATGTACATAACTTTTTCCCTCTTTGCAATTATTTGTTGTTTGGTGGTTCCTTTCTGTTGTTCTTAAAACTGTGATCACTTCTGTCTCTTTCCACAATATCTGTCAGTACTATTTATAAGGTTGGTTTGTTGTTCACAAATTTCTTTAATTGTTCTTTGTCATGGAAGGATCTTATTTCACCATTGAACTTGATAGATAGTTTTGTAGGATACATCAATCAGGGTTGGAATATATTTTCTTTCAGGACCTGAAATACTTCACTCCAACCTCTTCTTAATTTGTTGGATTGTATTGAGAAATCTGCCATGATTCTGATGGGCTTTAATTGTAGGTGACATTTTTCTTCTCTATAGCAGTTTTTGATATTGTATTCTTTTGCCGAATTTCTGAAATATTGATTATTGTGTCTAGGTATATATTTATTGTGGTTGTATGAAATTTGTTGTACCTTGCTTAGCTGCATGTTACGTTGTTTTCTCATATCTGAAATTTTTTATTAGCACTTATGCAAATAGTCTTTACATTATTGGTGTTGTCTTTCTCTTCATCAATGATGAATAATATTCTTGTATTAATTTTCTTTTTCTCATCTTGTAGTTGATTAATTTTTATTTCATGCTTTATTGATAATTTTAAGAGATTTTTTGTTTCACATGCATTAGGTGCAAAACTCTTTCAGGTCTGAGTCTATCTCTAGTTTCATTAAAGCAGTTTTTCAATCAAATCTTAATGAAATTAAGAATTCCATTAAGATTTCAATAGAATTCTTAATTCCCTACATATCTTTTGAATGTTTCATGCATTCTACTTCTTTCTTGGATTGCTTTTCAGGGTTTCCATCATTTTTCTATTCTCCTCTTTTTTTTAAATTTATGTCTTCTTTAGCTTTGCTGAGCAATTCTTTCACAATTGTCCTTTCTTTTTGTACCTGAGAGATTATTTCTCATCTCATTTCTTATATAGCCTGATGTACTCATTTCTTTATTTCAGTTGCTATCATTTAGAGATTTCAGGTGTGTGATTTTTAAGTTCTTGTATGTCTTTGCCTCCTGGGATTGTTGTGTGTAGGCTAAAGGGTTGAGATTACCTTTGCTAATATGTTTTGGCCTTTTGAAGCTCCCAATAAATAATCACCCATATAAAGTCCCACAGGCTGCCCAGAGACTGTAAAAATTCTTGAAAGTTTGGAGTGGCATCAATCCAAATTCCAGAGTCTTGCAAGCTGCCCAGAGACTGCCAAAATTTTGAAATAGCTCTAGCAAAGCTCCTTGCTTGCTCATGCTGGGCCCACAGATAATAACTATCCTACATGCCGCAGGCCACTTAATGTTCTCTTAAGTTCTTAAAAGTTGGACTGACACCAGCAGAAGATCCATTCTTGTACAATAGATGATCAGAAAGGTAAGAGCTCATCAGAGTCCAGAAGGTTGCACAGAGTCCTCCAAATTCTTAAATGGCAACAGGGAAACCCAGGGCCTGCTTGCATTGGGCCCATATTTCACATCTCTCCTGAGTCCAGTAGGCCACTCAGAGTCCACGCAAGTTCACAAAAATTTGGACAGGCACCAGCAAAGAAAGTCCATGCCTGTGCACTGTGGGCAAACAAAAATCAAAGCTTACCAGAGTACCACAGACTGACCAGAGTAGCCAATTTCCTTTTATTTATTGATTATTTATTTATTTATTTATTTTGGCCTAAACCAGGGATTGAACTCAGGTCCTTGCGCTTACCAGGAAAGTGCTTATTCTACTTAGCCATCTCCCCAGCCCTTACTTATTCTTAATATTTTTATTCATTTTAATGATGAAAAGATAGAATATTAATTGAACAGGTTCAAAACAGGTTAGAAGAACAATTACAATGCTCAACACACCTAAGGGCAAGACTGGTGTAGCATGTGGTGCTGAGGATCGAATTCTGGCCCCTGCAATTGTTTTGATTTTTATTGCTAATTTTATTGCTTTGTGTATTATCTTTAAAATAAGAACTTAAATAACAAAAACAAATTCCTAACAGCTTTATTGAGATATAATTCACATAACATATAATTCACTCATTTAAAGTGTACACTTCAGTGATGGCTTAATATATGTCTAGTGGCACAACAAGCACCATAAGCAGTTTTATGGTTTTATTGTCATTCCAAAAAGAACCTCTTATCCAAAAAGAACCATCGTGTTGCTTAGTCATTCCCAATTTCTCCTAAAACTGTCTTCCCCACCATAGACGTACAAAACCAGTGATGTCCTTTATGTTTCTGTGCAATTATTTTATTTTAGGTTATTTTTTATTTCTTTAAATGAGAAAATAAAATATCAATGAAACAGTTTCAAAACAAGTTAGTAGTACAGTTACACTAATTAATACATTGCATATTGTTGTCTTTGTAGTGATTATTCATAGGACAAAACACAGAAATGATATCTTGTCTAAAAATATTAATACAAAACTGTCTTCTCATTGAACTAAGAGTAAACAGCTTTATATCTATCCTATTTTTGTATATACATATGGATATTTTTCACTACAAAATGGTCCTTTATTTATATTCCCTTATTTTGTTTTGTTTTGTCGAGATGAATGTTCCATTGCTATTAGAGAGGCTATATTTGGAGAAGTTTTAAAGGACCTTCCCATACTTCATGCCAGTTCAAATGCTGTAGGCAATTGAACTCAGCAAAATCACCCAATATAATACAATTGTCCGTAACAGTAGTAAGTTATCAGAACTGGAAATTGTCAGAAGTTGGTGACTTTACAGCTAAGCATATTAACATGGCTTTACTTCTTAAAACTCGTGGTTATACTTCTCTACTGGATGTTAAGAACAGGGTAAAGCAAGACCTATATAACAAAAAATGTAAAAAAAAATGTAACATTTGTATCTGACAAGATCAGCCAAATCCCCTCATTTACGTTAGAACCATGTACAACAGCTTGTAAATCTTTTGTCAGTGTCAGTTGTATATCTATATGAATCATGGTCAGTGCTTGACCAATTTGCTTTGTGAAAGCCTGAGGGAATTTATTCTAGAGGACTCTCTTTAAGCACAATATACATCATCGATCACTTTCTGTTGTGACCTCATAATCTTCTTGATCAGAAAATTTGGGATACCACTGAATTACTGGATGTCACAGAGCAGGTTCTTTTATGTCCTGAGTCCTCACCGACCTTGAATGGCTAGGGCCACAATATTGGCTATCCTTGTAGTGCCTGTATTTCTTTAACTTGGGTCTGCAAACTTTAGTTGTTAAACATCCAGAAGAGAAGCTTAATAATACTACCCTGTAATAGAAGCAGTTGGGATTAACATCACTATCTGTCTGAATATCAGACACCTTAGACATAAAATGGAACTACTATTTTCCAACAACCATGGATATTCTCAACTTTACATCCCTTTCGAATGTGAAAAAAGCAATTACACATTTTTACACAGAAATTTAGAAATCAAACCATATATAACATTGTAGCAGGATAATCTATTACACCTTTTTCTTGTCTCTGGTTTTCTTTTATTATCATTTTTAAAAGATATATACCATAAAGACAGTATAGTAATAATTGATATGACATTACAAGATATACATATTTAGAAGACAAGAATGAAAGATAGTCCAAGCATGGTTTTAGTATTACACAGTCCTATCCTCAGTGTACTTCATTAGGTCACAGTTATCACCATATATAGTTAGTCACGGTGAGAATTTCTACCCATTAACTGCCATTTTCAAAAACCTGATGGAGAGTTTTAGGACCATTGCCTTAATCATCTTGTTTATATAAATGTATGGTTTTGCAGCTGCCAAATTTTCTTACTTTTTGCCTTGGCCTATTTCTGTTCTTTAATCCTTAAGGTTTTGTGTTCCTTTTAACTGTGTTATAATTTTCAATTTCAATTTCTACTTTTGAGTTCTTACACTAGGGAAACAATACAATGTTTACATGTCTGGGTCTGGTTCATTTCACTTATATCTTCAAGGTGCATCCACTTTTGTATGAAGGCTTCAAGGTCAATTTTCTTTATAGCTGAGTAATATTCCATTGTTTAAAAAAACACCACATCTTTGTCATACATTCCTCACATGACAGGCACTATGTTTCTTCCCAACATTTGGCTATCACAAATTGTGCTGCTATGGGCCAGGGAGATGGCTTAGTAGAATAAGAGCTTCCCTGGCAAGAGCAAGGTCCTGAGTTCAATCCCCAGTTACACACACACACACACACACACACACACACACACACACAAATTGTGCTGCTGTAAACATAGTCACACATATATCACTATAATATGAAGTTTTCAGTTCCTCTGGGAAAATTCCCAGAAAGGGGATAACTGGATTAAATGGGATTTCTAGTCCTAGTTTCTTTAGGAGTCCCCACACTGATTTCTATAATGGTTGCACCAGTCTACATTCCCACAAGCAGTGGAGAAGTGTTTCTTTTTCCACACAGCCTCTCTAACATTTGTTGTTAGTGTCTTTCTTTACGATAAATATTCTTCCTATTGTGAGATGGTAACTTGATGTTGTTTTAACTTGCATTTTAGGGATGGGTAGTGATGTGGAGCTTTTTTCATATATTTATTCGCTTCATTAATTTTTTCCGCTGATAAGTGTGCGTTCATCTTGGATGCCCATTTCTGGAGTGGGTCTTTAAATTTTGGGGCCCTAACACTTTATAGTTATTTATAAATTATAGATAGAAGACCTTTGTCAGAGTGTTTATTTGCCAAGATTTTTCCAAATTTCTGGGATGTCTTTTCACTCTCTTGGTCATTTCCTTTTTTCCCCCATAATTTTATTGATAAACAAATAGCAATGAGACAGTTTCAAATCAAATTGATAGACAGTTACAATAATTAACATATTGCATACATTCCACCCAGTTGTTAATTGCTAAACATGATGTGGACATGATATCCTATCTTCAAACACCATTAGAACAAATCACTCTATTCATTAAGTGAATGTAACAATATATCTATCCTAACCACTTTGAATACACAGATACAAAATGGACATTCACCTGTATACCCTTTTTTTAAAGTTCTGTTATTTGAATATTATAGGTGCGTTAACTCAGCAAAATAATCTAAAAGATTTCAGTAGTCCATAATAGTATTGGACTTTTCACTAGCAATGTCAAAATTATAAATGTCACTAGCAATGTCAAAATTCTCAATAAGAGGAAGTCCCAGTTGTGAATTCTTTCATGGAATTCTTCTGCAGTTTTATTTTGTGCATGAAAGGTTTACCTAGCAATATGCCTTCAAGATTTCCACCTATTTTCTCTTCCCTGAGATTTATGGTTCCTGATTTAATGTTTATTTTATTATTTTTGTTTTGCTTTAAACAATTTATTTAACTGAAATGGACTTACATTTATTTCTGAAGTGACTTCGTTATTTTGATACATCTTTGCCCCATGATGATTACAGGATCTTTTAACCAATAAAAATATTTCATAAATATTTGAATATTTAGGTATACACAGGTACAATACTTAAGCACCATCTTTCAGCAAGAAAATCACTGAAGCGTAAAGAATAGACAATTATTAGGTACAGCAAAAATCTGCTACAAATGTTTCTGAGGCAAGAAGGCACCACATAACTGTTCAACTAAGAAAACCACACTTACAACGCAGGATGAATTTATTTTTACATAGGACCTAGAAAACTTATCGGTACTGAATGTCAGCACAACATCCCCAGTGTATACCATAAATTCATAGGGAATAGGGTCAAACAACTGAGGTTCCTTTCCATTCATCCTCATAATGTGTGCTTCTCTGGGAGGAGCAGGCTGGCTCTTCAGTTGAACAAAGGTACCTTTCTCTTTGGATTCCTTCTTTTTCAATGACAAGTTTCAGGAAGCTATCTTGACTTTCTGACTGCTTAGTGTGTTCAATATGCAAATTAATACACTTGGCAAGTATACTGTCCTTAACTTGCTTTGTTACAACAATGTAAACAGTATGTTAGGAAATGTTGTACAGTCTTCTCGTTTTGCCATGATACCATTTGTGATTCATTACATTTTGCACAGTACCCATTCCCTTGATGTCTAAAATGTTACCCTTTTAGTAGATTCACATGTATGTAGACAAAGGAACAACCCCATGTTTTCTGAAAGGCTTGGAAATCAAATAGAGCGATCTCCTCTAGCCCGTTGTGTTATTCATTTTGGAAAATTACTGGAAGACTGCAGTTTGGGCTGAAAGGTGTTTTAATGTTTAGATCTTTAACTCACTTTGACTTTAGTTAGGTGCATGGGAATAGATCGAGATCAAGTTTTAGTTTTTGGCACGTAGAGAAAAAGTTTTTCCAGCACCATTTGTTAGAAAGATTATTTTTTTCCAGTAAGCATGTTTGGTCCCTTTGTCAAAAATAAGATGGCTGAGCATATTTATAGTTGCATCTGTATCTTCTAATCTATTCTGTTGATCCTCAGGTCCATTTTTTTTTGCCAATACCATACTGATTTTATCACAGTAGCTTTGTAGTATAATTTCAAGTCAGGAATTTTAATGCCTTCTTTCCTCTCCTTTGTTGACCAGGATTGATGTTGCTATTTTAGATCTTTTCTGGTTCCAAATAAATTTTAACAATCATTTTTCTAGGTCTGTGAGGTATACTGGTAGTATTTTGATAGGGATTGCATTAAATCTATACAACAATTTTGAGAGTATATCCATCTTCCCAACATTGGTTCTTCCTATCAAGGAGCAGGCAATATCGTTCCATTTTCTAAAATCAACTACGATCCGTTTTATCAGAGTAGTGTAATTTTCATTGAATATATCTTCTACTTGTTCAATTAGATTAATTCCTAAGTATTTAATTTTCCACTGTGTAATTGGAAAAAGTATCGTTTCTCTAATTTCTCTTTCAGTGTGTTTCTTACGTGCATAGAGGAATGCTATTGACATTTGGGTATTGACTTTGTATCTTGCTATGCTACTAGAACTTGTTAAATCTAGGAGCTTCTTGGTGAAGATTTTTGAGTCTTCCAATTAGAGTATCATGTCATCTGCAAATAAGTAAAGCCATGCTGTTATGTTGAGCTGTAGGGGACTCATGTCAACAATTTCTGACATTGCCAGTCAAGCGGAAGACCCAATACTATTATGGGCTACTGGACTCTTTTAGATTATTTTACTGAGTTTACACACCTATAATATTCAAATAATGAAACTTAACAAAAAAGGGGTATACACATGAATGTCCATTTTTTAATCTGTGTATTCAAAGTGGTTAGGATAGATATATAGTTACATTCTCTTAATGAATACAGTGATTTGTTTTAATGGTGTTTGTAAATAGGATATTATGTCC
>NW_004524885.1:1380781-1382873 GCF_000260255.1 Octodon degus
TAGAGAGCCAGTTTTTCCAGCACCATTTGTTAAAGAGGCTATCTTACTTCCAGTGGGTATGTTTGGCCCCTTTGTCAAAGATAAGGTGGATGAGTGTATTAGTAGGGGCTTGAGCAAATTCTAAGCTATTCCATTGATCCTGAGGTCTGTTTTGTTGCCAGTACCATGCTGATTTTTATCACAGTAGCCTTGTAGTATAACTTCAAATCAGGAATTGTAATGCCTCCTGCCTTGTCTTATTGCCCAGGATTGCCTTTCTATTCTAGGTCTTTTCTGGTTCTAGGCAAATTTTATAAATGATCTCTCTGCCTCTGTGAGGTATGTCTGTCGTAATCGGATAAGGATTGCATTAAATCTGTACAGCAATTTTGGGAGTATGGCCATTTTCACAATGTTGGTTCTTCCTATCCAGGAGCATGGAATATCTTTCCATTTTCTGAAATCCTCCACAATCTCTTTTTTCACAGTACTGTAATTTTCCTTGAAAATATCTTTGACTTCTTTAGTTAGATTAATTCCAAGGCATTTCATTTTCCTCAAAGCTATTGTAAAATGGATTGTTTGTATGATTTCCTCCTCATGGGTTTGTTGTCTGTGTAGAGGAATACTATTGACTTTTGGGTATTGACTTTCTTACCTGTTATGCTATTGAATTTCTGAATTAATCCTAGTAGCTTCTTGGTGGAGTTTTTGGGTCTTCCAAGTAAAGTATCATGTCATCTGCAAATAAAGATAATTTAACTTATTCTTTAACTATTCTTATTCCTTTTATTTCTTTCTGTTGTCTAATTGCTGTAGCTAATAATTCCAGAACTATATTGAATAGTAGTGTTGAGAGAGGATATCCTTGTCTTGTACCAAATCTAAGAGTAAAGGATTTCTGATTTTCCCCATTTAGGATTATGTTAGCAGTTGGGTTTTCACAAATGGCTTTTACCAGGTTGAAGTAGAGGCCATCTATTCATATTTTTTGTAGGACTTTGAACATTAATGAATGTTGGACTTTGTCAAAAGCCTTTTCTGGATCAATGGAGATGATCATGTTGTTTTTAGTTTTTGCTCTATTGATATAGTGTATTACATTTATGAATTTTTGAATATTTAAACATTCTTGCATCCCTGGAATGAATATTACCTGGTCATGGTGTATAATCTTCTTCATGATTTGCTGTATTCTATTTGCTAGGATTTTATTGAGGATTTTGGCACCTATGTTCTTGAGGGAGATCAGCCTGTAGTTCTCTTTCATAGTTGTGTCTTTCCCTGGTTTTGGTATCAGTATATTACTTGCCTCCAGAAATGACTTTGGGAGGATTTCTCTCTTTTCAAACTCATGGAAGTGTTTGAGGAGTATAGTGACTATATCTTCTGTAAATGTCTTGTAGAATTCAGCTGTGAATCCAACCAGACCTCGACATTTTTTGCTGGTAGGTTTCTAATTACATCTCATATTTCATTTGCTGTTATTGAGCTATTGATAGTGATTATTTCTTGATCATTCACTTATGGTAACTTGTACCTTTCTAGGAATCTGTCCATTTATTCTATGTCTTCCAATCTGTGAGAGTAAAGATTCTCAAAGTAGCTACTGATAATCTTCTGAATTTCCACTGGATCTGTGGTAATTGCACCCTTTTCATTCCTTATTGCTTCTATTTGAATTTTTTCTTTCCTCTTTTTGATGATATTAGCTAGGGACTTATTGATTTTATTTAATCTTTCAAAGAACCAGCTTTTGGCTTTTTTAATTCTTTGAATTGTTTTCTTCTTCTCATTTGAATTAATTTCTTCTCTAATCTTTATGATTTCCTCCCGTCTTTGGGCTCTGAGTTTGGTTTGCTCTTCCTTTTCTAGTTGTTGAAGGTGCAGCGTTAGGGTATTTATTTGTTTCCATTCTGTTTTCCTAATGTGTGAGTTCACAACTATGAATTTCACGCTGAGAACTGCATTCATTGTATCCCATAAATTATGATAAGTTGTGCTTGAATTTTCATTGAATTGTAGATATTGTTGAGCTTCTTGTTTTATTTCATCTGACCCATTGGGTGCAGAGAAGGGTGTCATTTAATTTGCGTGTATTATGTTTTTTTTT
>NW_004524885.1:1387729-1390301 GCF_000260255.1 Octodon degus
GCAAGCCAGGGATTTAACCCCCAGGTCCTGGGCCTGCTTGCAGGTGCTTTAATCCACTGAGCTATTTGGATGGCACTTTTTTACCTACACTTATTCCTTTTATTTCTCTCTTTTGCTCAATGGCTCCAGCTAACAATTCCAGAAATATATTGAATAGGAGGGCGATAGAGGACATCCTTGTCTTGTATGTGATCTGAGAGTAAAAGATATCAATTTTTCCCTATTTAGAGTTCTGTCAGCAGTTGAATTATCACAGATGGCTTTTATCAGATTGAGGTAGAGCCCATCTATTCCAATTTTCTTTTGGATTTTTTATGTGAAGAGGTGTTGCACTTTGTCAAAAGCCTTTTCTGAATCAATTCAGATATTCATGTGTTTTTTTTGATTTGGCTTTATTGATACAGTGTATTACATTTATCGATTTGTGTATATTGAACCATACTTGCATCCCTAGGATGAATCCAACATGGTCATTGTGCATAAACTTTCTGATGATTTTCTCTATTCTATTTGCAAGTATTTTATTGAAGATGTTTACATATTTGTTCAATAGAGAGATTGGCTTTATTTCTCTTTCTTAGTTGCATCTTTCTCTGGTTTTGGTATCAGTACTTGCCTCCAGGAATTATTTTGGGAGGATCATTTCCTTTTCAATTTCATTGAGTAGTTTGAAGAGTAATGGGATTATATTTTCTGTATATTTCTGTAGAATTCATCCATGAATCCATTAGGACCTGGACGTTTCTTTGTCAATAGGTTTTTTTTTTTTTTTGTCATGTTTTGAATGTCATTGCCTATCATTGGGTTATTGAGAGTTCTTGTATGTTCGTGATTCAATTTTGGTACTTTGTACCTTTTTAAGAATCTGTCCATTTCTACTGTGTCTTCCATTCTCTGAGAGTAAAAATTCTTCAAATGAGAGTTGGCCAAATAGCTCAGCAGTTTAAAACCCCTGTAAGCAGGCATAGGACTAGAGAGAACTATGCCCTGGCCTGCTGTGCCAGCCCCATCCCAGGGGCATGCTGAGATGGCAATTGAGACTGGGGGTGGAGGTCATGTGCACCTGTAATCCCATCTCTTGGGAAGATGTAAATAGGCAGATCACTATGAGTCCAATCTAGCAGTGAGAACATGAACACCCTGTAGACCCTTCCCTAAAATACAAAACAAAAAAAAAATTCACAAAATAGCTATCAATGGTCTTCTAAATTTCCACAGGTTCTGTCATAATTACCATGTTTTCTTTCCTTACTGCTTGAATTTGAGTTTTCCCTTTCCTTTTTTGATGAGCATAGATAGGACCTTATCAATATTATTTAACCTTTGAAAGAACCAGTTTTTTTATTTCTTAATTTTTTGTATTGTTTTGTTTGTCTTGGTTGCATTAATTTCTGCTCTAATCTTTATATAATTTCCTTTCATCTTTGGGCTTTGTTTTTGGTTTGTTCTTCTTTCTCTAAATATTTTATGTGCAGCATTAAGAAATTTATTTGTTCCCATTCTGTTTTTCAAAGAGTTCAGAACTGTAAATTTCCTTCAAATAACTACTTTCATCATAGCCCATGAATTCCAATAAATTGTACTTGAATTTTCATTGATTTGTAGCTATTGTTTAATTTCTTGTTTAATTTTATCTGTAAACCATTATTTACTGAGGAGGCTGTATAATTTCCATGTATTTAAGAGGTTTTGTGGTTTCTTTTGTCATTGATTTCCACTTCTATTTCACTGTGGTCAGATAATATGTACGAAATAATTTCTATTTTCTTGCATATACTTATGCAGGACCTATGGACTAGTGTATGTGGTCTATTTTAGAAAATGTCCCATGCGCAATTGAAAAGAATCTGTATTCAGGTATGTTTGGGTGGAACACTTTGTATATGACCACTAAGTCCTTTTGTTCTATGTTGTTTCAGTTTTTTTCCTTATTTGCTTTTTTTTTAACTCCTTGACCTATCTTTTTGGTACAAGAGTGTATTAAGATATCCTGTAAAGATTGTGGTATTGGATATTAGACTTTTCATGTCCATTAAGATTTGTCTCATATACTTGGGTGTACCCATGTTTGTTGCATACATATTTTGACTGTTATGTCTTTCTTTTCAATTTTTACTCTAACCAGGACATATTGACCTTCTTTATTTCCTTTTATCATTCTTTGTTTAAGGTTCAGACAATCTGTGGATAGGATTGCTACACCTGCTTTTTTGTGAGGAGTTGGGGCATGTAATATTGTTTTCCATTTTCTGACTTTCAGCCAAAGATTTTTTATGAGTTAAGTGTGTTTCCTGTATACAGAATATCGTTGGAATTAGCTTCATAATCCACTGTGCCAGTCTCTTTCTGTTAATTGATGAATTGAGTCCACTTTCACTGATGGTTATAATTGAGATGTACTGACTTACGATTAACATGCTATTTTTTAATTTTTTATTATGTATTTCTTTCATAATTTTATTGATAAATACAAAAGAGAGAGTTTCAAATCAAATTGGTAGGACAGTTTCAATAATTAACACATTGCATACATTCTTCCCAGTGGTTAATGGCTGTACAAGATGAGGACATG
>NW_004524885.1:1393636-1408784 GCF_000260255.1 Octodon degus
TTCATGATTTGCTGTATTCTATTTGCTAGGATTTTATTGAGGATTTTGGCACCTATGTTCTTGAGGGAGATCAGCCTGTAGTTCTCTTTCATAGTTGTGTCTTTCCCTGGTTTTGGTATCAGTATATTACTTGCCTCCAGAAATGACTTTGGGAGGATTTCTCTCTTTTCAAACTCATGGAAGTGTTTGAGGAGTATAGTGACTATATCTTCTGTAAATGTCTTGTAGAATTCAGCTGTGAATCCAACCAGACCTCGACATTTTTTGCTGGTAGGTTTCTAATTACATCTCATATTTCATTTGCTGTTATTGAGCTATTGATAGTGATTATTTCTTGATCATTCACTTATGGTAACTTGTACCTTTCTAGGAATCTGTCCATTTATTCTATGTCTTCCAATCTGTGAGAGTAAAGATTCTCAAAGTAGCTACTGATAATCTTCTGAATTTCCACTGGATCTGTGGTAATTGCACCCTTTTCATTCCTTATTGCTTCTATTTGAATTTTTTCTTTCCTCTTTTTGATGATATTAGCTAGGGACTTATTGATTTTATTTAATCTTTCAAAGAACCAGCTTTTGGCTTTTTTAATTCTTTGAATTGTTTTCTTCTTCTCATTTGAATTAATTTCTTCTCTAATCTTTATGATTTCCTCCCGTCTTTGGGCTCTGAGTTTGGTTTGCTCTTCCTTTTCTAGTTGTTGAAGGTGCAGCGTTAGGGTATTTATTTGTTTCCATTCTGTTTTCCTAATGTGTGAGTTCACAACTATGAATTTCACGCTGAGAACTGCATTCATTGTATCCCATAAATTATGATAAGTTGTGCTTGAATTTTCATTGAATTGTAGATATTGTTGAGCTTCTTGTTTTATTTCATCTGACCCATTGGGTGCAGAGAAGGGTGTCATTTAATTTGCGTGTATTATGTTTTTTTTTTCTGGTTTCTTTTCTCATTTATTTCCAGTTTCATTGCACTCTGGTCAGATAACGTGTATGGGATGATTTCTGTTTTCTTACATATGCATAATCATGACCTATGGACCAGTATGTGGTCTATTTTAGAAAATAACCCATGTACTGGGGAGAAAAATGTGTATTCAGCTGTGTTTTTGTGGAACAGTCTTTGTATGTCCACCCAGTGCATTTGTTTCAAGCTCTGGTTCAGTTCTGTTATTTCTTTCCTAAGGTTTTGTCTGGTTGACCCATCTTTTGGAGATAGGTGGTGTTAAGGTCTCCTGTTAAAATTTTGGTAATGGATATTAGATTTTTCATGTCCATTAAGATTTGCTTTATATAGTTCCGTGCTCCCGAGTTTGGTGCAAACATATTTATGAGTGTTACCACTTCCTCTTGAATTTTTCCCCTATTCAGTATATAGTGGCCTTCTTTATTTCACTTGATCATTCTTGCTTTGAAGTTGAGACTGTCTGAGAATAGGATTGCTACACATGCTTTTTTATGAGGGGATGGGGCATGTAGTATTGTTTTCCATCTTTTGACTTTCAGCCTATGAATTTCTTTATGAAGTAAATTTGTTTTTTGTATACAGCATATTGTTAGATTTTGTTTCCTAATCCACTGTGCCAGTCTATTTCTCTTAATTGGTGAATTCAGTCCATTTACATTGATGGATTGAATTGAGATGTATTGATTTACAATTGACATGTTATTTACCTGTTGTCGTTTACTCCTTTTTCTCCTGTGTTTAATGGCTTTCCCTATTTAGTTGGTTGCTTCTGATCTCATTTGTGGAGTTCTGATCATTTTGGTCCCTCTCTAGAATATCTTTCAGTAGCCTGTGTTGGATTGGTTTTTCATCACGAAGTTCTTTAGCTACTCTTTGTCATGAAAGTATTTCACTTCTCCATCAAACTTGAAAGAGAGTTTCACAGGGTATAGTAGTCTGGGCTGGTATTTGCTTTCATAGAGGACTTGAAGTACTCTGCTCTGTGCTCTTCTTGCCTGCATGGTTTGTGTAGAGAAGTTGGCCATAATTCTGATTAGTTTTCCCTTGAATGTGTTCTGCTTTTTTCTCTAGCGGCTTTCAGTATATTATTCTTGTGCTGAATTTCTGGGATCTTGACTATTATATGTCTTGATGTGTTTTCATTGGGCTGAGGTTGCTTGGCATTCTGTATGCTTCGCTTACCTGAGTGTCAGATTGTTTTCTCATATTTGGGAAGTTTTCTGCTTTTATTTCTGCCAATATTTTTTAATGTCATCTGTGTTGACTCATTCTTTCTCATTGGTGCCAATTATTCTCACATTGTTCATTTTGCATCATCTTGCAGGAGATGGATCATTCTTTCCTGCATCCTCTTTGTTTTTAAGAGATCCTTTCTTACCTTTTCACTAGCTGCACCTGCATTTTCAAGATCTGAAACTCTGTCTTCACTTTCACGTAAACGGTTTTGCAAGATTGTGATTGAGATTTAATTTCCTCTATATCTCTTTGACTCTGCTTCATGCGATTTATTTCTTTCCTTTATTGCTCATTCAAGGAATCCATCATTTTTCTCATCTCCTCTATTTTTTATCAATGTCTTCTTTGCAACAGTTATAAATTCTTTTACTGCAGTGTTTTTTTTCAGATTGGGTTTACTCCCTGTGTTTCTGTAGTTGCTTATTTACTTCAGATGCTATGAGTTCTGAGAATTCCTTTTTTATTTCAGAAAAGAATTGCTCTCTGAGTTACTGTTTAACTTTCTGCTGTTGCTTATTTACTATCAATGCTATTAATTCATGCATATGAGCCGAGCTAGTGCCCTCTGCACTTGTTCTGGGTGTCCATTGGATTTCCTCCATATGTTTCTGCATTTGATTCTTTACTGCAAATGTTATTAATTCAGGGATTTCATTTTTGTTTCCAATCTGAGTTCCTCTATAGTTTTCTGCAGCTGTTTATTGCAGAATCCATTCTTTCATTGTTTTTAGCTGTGTGATTCCCAATTTGTTCTGTATTAGAGTCCTCTGCACTTGTTATGGGTGGTCTTGGGTTCTGAGGTTACATTATTTTCCTTCTTATCAGTTTGTGTAGCACTGTCTTCTGATCTTTGTTGTAGATCTTTGTTGCAGTTATAACCTTAGCACGTAGTGAAGTTCAAGTGCATATCTACAAAGTTTGGATCTATCCAGCTGTGCCTGGCTTGTGTCTGGCTGCTATGCTCAGCTCCTTCCTACTGCTGCCCTTGGAGGTAAACATGTTGTGCTCCTCTGGCAAGATTTTCTTCTCCTGGACTAGCTGGGCGTTTCTATCCTCTGCACACTCTGCAGGGATTGCAGTTGCATGGTTTCACCCCAGGCCTGTATGCCAGGCCTGAGCTAAGCCTGGAGGAGACAAGGTGGAGTAGGGGGGAGGCAGCTCTCCCTCACACTCACCGGGCCTGGGCTAGGACTGGATCTGGGGGTTTCCGGAACATTGCAGAAATTCCTACCCTGTGTGCAGGGTGTGTGGGGTTACTATAGATTGATGGGGGGTGTCCCAAGGGGGTGTAAGTGTGTTTCACCTGTGCTGTGCCTGCGCTGGAACCAGTAGTAAGTCCGGTAGGCACAGGGTAGCCGCAAGCTCTCCCACACACTCACCAGGCCTGGGCTAGGACTGTGTCTGGGGGTTCCTGGAATGCGGAAGAAATTCCTACTCAGCGGATGGGGTGGGTGAGGTGCTGCGGAGTGTTGATGGTCGTCCCAAGGAGGTGGAAGTGGGTCTCACCCATGCTGTGCCTGGGCTGGGACCAATAGTAGGTCCCGCCAGAGCAGGGTATCTGGTATCATGTTATTTATCTGCTGTTGCATACCCCTTTGTCTCCAATGTTTAATTGTTTGCCCTATCTGGTGGGTTTTTTCCATTCTCATTTGTGGAGTTTTGGTCATTTTGGTCCCTCTCAACAATATCTTTTAGTAGTTGTTGTAGGGTTGGCTTTGTCATCATGAAATTCTTTAGTTTTTCTTTGTCATGGAAGTATTTTTTAATTAATTTTATTGAGAAAGAACCAGAACTTGGAACAAATGGACTTGGTGTATATATACAAAGTATTTTATCTCTCCATCAGACTTGAAAGAGATTTATGCAGGTTATAGCAGTCTGGGCTGGAACTTGTTTGATTGGAGGACTTGAAGTACTCTGTTCCATGTTTTTCTTGTCTTGATGGTTTGTGGAGAGTAATCTGCCTTTATTCTAATGGGTTTTCTTTTAAATGTAATCTGTTTTTTTTTTTCTCTAGCAACCATTAGTATACTATTCTGCTAGATTTCTGGGATCTTGAGTATTATATGTCTGGGTGTATTTTTATTTGGATTGATGACATTTGGTGTTCTATATATATTAGTTTACCTGAATGTCAGATTCTTTCCCTATATTTGGGAAGTTTTCTGCTATTACTCCTGCTCATATTGTTTTTATATCATTTTTATTGACTCCTTTCTCATTGATGTCTTAGTCTTACATTGTTCATCTTTATATCATCTTGATATGTTGAATTATTTTTTCCTGCATTTCAGCTTTATTTAAAAGATTTATTTTATCTTTTGACTAGCTGCAACATTGTCTTCATGACCTGAAACACTGTCTTTACATTTATTCAAACGGTTTTACCAGCTTCTGCTTGAGTTTCTAAATTCCTATATATCTCTTTGAATCTGCTTCATGCATTACATTTGTTTCCTATATTTCTCATTCAAGGATTCCATCATTTTTCTATTTTCCTTAATCAGTGTCTTTTTTTAAAAGCACTTAGCATTTCTTTTATTTTAGTTATCATTTCTTTTTTTACTTCAGAGATTATTTCTGATCTGATTTCCTTTTTACCTTTGTGCACCTGTTTCTTTAACTCAGACCGTATTTTCTCAGTGATTTCAAGTGTGTTATTTCCAATTTATTTTGTACTAGTGTCTCCTGCATTTGTTCTGGGTGGGCTCCAGGACTGAGAATGCATTTTGATTCTTTTTTTCATTTTTTAAAGCTCTGGGCTCTCACCTTTGGTGTAGCACTTTGGTGCAGTTATTACCTTTGTACCTTCTGAAATTCTTACTTAAGAGGGATTATGTTGTTAAGGAAGTTATATTTTTGCATTTTCATAAGGACAATTAGCAACACTAATAATGAGTACTGAGATATAGCAGTTGACAAACGGTTGTAACTAATTTGTTTGTATTTTAGACCATAGGAGCAAATGACTGTACAGCTAAGCAGATATTAAATGTATTTAAATTAGTTTCCCTAAGTTCTGTCTGATCACTTCCCCTTGGTGTATCTGGAATCTTCCAGGCAGACCAGTTCACCTGGGTTACCTGTTGCCGCCTATCTTGATCAAGAGAGAAAGAGTGGATGCTCTCATAGGTCTGGGTCTATCTAGCAAAGTATCTCAGCTTACTGGTTCCAGATCTACGAAGTTTGAACTCATCCAGGTTGCACTTGCTTGGGTGTGGCATCTGTGCTCAGCTTCTTTCTGCTGCACCCAGTACAAGTGAATGCCCTGTGCCCCTCTAGCAGTATGTCCAGCTCATGGATTAGCTGGCTGGTTCTTGCTCCTAGCTTTTCTGCAGGGACTTCTGCTGCAGGGTTCCACACCAGGCCTGTCTGATACAGGATGTTCCATTGGGTGGGCAGATGTTCCCACAGACATGCCAGGCCTGTGCACTGGCTGGAAGTGGATCCCACCAAATTTCTTAAATGGTGCCATGAAAGCTCAGTGCCTACGTGCACTGGGTCCACAGATCACAGCTCTCATGCATCCTACAGGCCACTTAGAGACCACCTAAGTTCTTAAATTTTGTACCCAGAATGCATAAATTTTCAGTCAAGTCCAAAACAAAGACTTCCTGAAGAACAACTCAAATCGGAAACTTTTTAACATCAACATGTTATTGGGCTGGTGAGATGGCTCAGTGGTCTAAAGCACATACTTAGAACAAGCTTAGCAAAGCACAGGGACCACTGTTCAATCCCCCAGCACCACATACCAGCCCGCCCCACCCCTTGGTGGGCTGAGCTGGCCACACACAAAAATAAAAAAATAAAAAAAAACATGTTATTGATGAACTATGTATATTTGTGAAAATTTCAAGTTATACAAACTCACCTAGTTTTAGTTTATAATATTAAATTGCAAAGTACATAAACCGAAATTATTGCATATTAAAATCACTGACAGCTACTAAACTGTACATTAACTTTAGGAGTGACTACATAAATGAACTTTATTTATATAATTCAATTAAAACTCCAGAAGTTGTCATGTAGTACCTAAAGTGTTTTATCATTTCTAATTTCCTAGCTACTAAAAATTATAGCTCAGTAAAAGGAAAATATTTTTAGACACTGTTAAACCTTGTTTAATGTTGGGGAAAATTATTTTTTCTTGCATTTAAAAAGTATTCAATATAAGTCAATATAAGGATTTGAACCTTGATCACTATCTATACATTGTTTCATTTATTTATTTATTTTTTCTATTTTTAAAGAAAAGTCTACAAGATGTTTAGGGTCTCACTAATAGATCAGTCTCTGTAGTGATCCTCCTGTTTACATCCTCCCAAGAGCTGGGATTACAGGCTTGTGCCACTAGGCTCAGTCTCAATGACCTTCTCACTGAACCCTGGGGCAAGGCTGGCACAGCAGGCCCAGGAATGGAACCCCCAGGCACTGCACCTGCTTGCAGGTGCTGTAATCTGCTGAGCTATTTGGCTGGCCTTGCATTGTTTTTAATGTATATGAAAATAAGTGCAGGGAAAGAGAAACCTCATATATATCCACAACAAAAAGAGAACTGATTTGCTTAGTAAATCTTATCAGTTGATTAATCCCATACATACATTTAGACCAAGGTATTTAAATTTTCATTTTTATTCTTTACTCCATGATATTAAGGTGAATGGAAATTTCTTCATTCCTCCAGCTAATATACATTCACAACCCAAGATTTTACATAGTACCTACTACATGACTGATATTTTCTAGTTCTATTGCAATACAAACATGGAAACAATAATACCTTTCAATATAAATTAGTAAGTATTTATGTGTGGTTTTTGAATCGATGGCATGTAATCATGTTCTACAAAAATCTTGAGATGACTCATCTGAGAGGGGAACATTGTAGCAGAAATGTAAATAATCTAACTATCAAAATTATATCTGAGAATAGCGTTCTCAGCATAAGAAATAGAAAACAAAAATTCTTAGAATATTATTTTTTATACTAGAAAGAACATTTAAGCAAAGGGTGGAATACTGTGGGTGAATGACCGTCCAACACAATCTGGGTGAAGATATACATTAAAGAATGATAAATAGACTTTGCACTTTAGTCTAAATGCAATGGGAAGCTAATAGAGTTTTGAATATGGGAAATGAATTATTAGTTTATACAAACTGATTAAATTTTCCTTGGAAAGTCATACAAAACTACATTAAAATATTTGTATCAATCTAAATAAATAAAAATAAACATTATAAGACATAAGATATTATTCCAAACTGTTAGAATCAATAAAATACAGTAAAGTTGAAGTATACAAAATCATCATGTAGGGCTGGCCAAATAGTTCAGTGGATTAAAGTGCCTGCTTATGCAGACACAGGGTCCTGGGGCTTGATTCATGGGCCTGCCCTGCCGGTCCCGCCCCCCATGCATGCTGAGAAGGCAATTGAGATTGGGTGTGGTGGTGCGCACCTGTAATCCCATCTCTTGGGTGGCTCTAAACAGGCGGATCACTACAAGTCCAATCTAGTAGTGAAACCCTCAACACACTCTAGCCCCTTCCTCAAAATACAAAAAACAATAACAAAAAGAAATAAACAAAATCATCATGTAAAATTTCTTCTGTTTTGACACATTGATAAGAATTACTTGAGGGGGCTGGGGAGATAGCTCAGTAGAATAAGCACTTGCCTGGCAAGCACAAGGTCCTGAGTTCAATCCCTGATTCCACAAAAAAAAAAAAAAAGGATTACTTGAAAAGAAAAAAAAATAATTAAGATGTAATCTACTACGACTTCCAAAAGAAAAAATAATTAGGAATCAAATTAAGTAACTGAAAATGCAAAAAGTGAATGGTAAGACAGCCTATGCTCATACATTGGAAGTATTTTTTTTTTTTTTTTTTTTTGCTGAACCGGGTATTGAACTAAGGTCCTCGTGCTTGCCAAGCAAGCATTTATTCCACTGAGCCATCTCCCTGGCCCCTGGAAGTATTTTCTTAAAAGTTATATATTGCTTTATTTTTCTACTGCAGAAATGAAATGTAAGGCAGGCTACTTCATTAGAAAAAAAGAGAATATTCAGATTATAATTATAAAGATGAACACACAAAAGGCATGGTGAAGGCTTTATTAAGTACAAACTTTGACTGCTTCTCTTCACAGCAGTTGGCAAATTTTGGGACAGACATATACAGACAGATATTATATCCAGAGAAGGAGCCAAAGGGCTTATGTTTTCTCAATCACTTTCAAAATCAGACACAATGAGCTAAGAAATTCCCAGTAGTCTCCACCTCTTGAAAATTCTATCAGCTCCCAAATTGACTCCCTGGAGTCCACATTTCCAATGAATGAAACTATTGAAATTCAAGAAAACCAAATCGAAACCATAGCATCGTTTACACTGCCTGAAGTGGTTCATAGATTTCATGTGAGCCCTCCATAAATTCCTTTGTCATTTTTCACAGAAAGAACAACTCCAAGATACATATGAAAAGATAAGAGACCTAAAAATCCCAAGAAAACTTGATGAAGAATTAAACCAAATTATGTTACATCATTACTTTAAGTTTAGGTTTTATGTCCACAGAAATTTAAACAATGATATACTGGCATAGAAACAGATACATACATGGTGGCTACAGAATAGACATACAAACATAAATCTACATTTTCAGAGTAAGTGCCATTCAACAGTAATAACAAGAATATATAAGGGGACAGATGGTAAGTTTGATAATATGTTCCATGAAAAATGTATGTTACCATGCAAAACAAAATTTAACCCATATTGCACATTATATACCAATATCACTCAAAATGTGTTGAACATTTAAAGCAAATCCTTGAAATTATAAAACTACTAGAAAAAATACACACAAAATTATTTTTGACATTTTTCTTGGCAATGATTCTTTTTTGTTACTCTAACTAGCACAAGCTATATATAACACTTTACCAGACTGATGAGCTTCTGCACACAAACAGAAACAACAGAGTGAAAAGACAACCTTCAAGATAGGGAAAAAAGTATTTGAAATCTATAAATCTGAAAAGAAAAAATCTAATTTGGCTGCAAAGAACTCTAAAATACCAACTTACACACAAAGCCATACACACACAACTTAATTAAAGACTAAGCAATGGACTTAAGTAGACATTTCCTTAAAGAAGATACACAAACTAACAATAGGAAGATATAAAAAAAAAAGCATTCAGTATTACTAACATCAGAGAACTTAAAAGAATGCCAGAAAATTTATCCTGGTGGAAGAAACCTCAAGGTATGTTAATGTTGAGGTGATACATAGGTTACTGTTGGAGGCTTTTGCCATATTCATGTTGAGGATAAAAAGCAAAGAGCCCAGCAGAATGATTAAAACTCTAAGAGTCTGGCCACAATGGAAGCAACAGTAAAGCTATAAACTAAAAAGGTAGAGCAGAGGAGATCTTGATTGCTATGAAGGAAAAATATAACAGAAAAATTCTATCAAACATCACAAGAAGCAGCAAGACTCCACTGTATCCAGCATCAAATTTGCAAATGTGAAAGATTTCACTTTGAGAGGAAAGCCTCAGAGCACCATGTGCCAGAATGTCTTTGACCTTGAGAATTTGTTTCTCAGAATTGGATCCAGAGTGCTCAGTGATTCAATTTCTCATCCCCTACAGCCCAAAAGAGAGGGAAGTCTGGTTGTTGCTCCAGCTGGTGGCAGACCTAGGTATCCTCCATGTGATGCTGGTTTTAGGTGCATGCAGAACATAAGAGTAGTGGGGTAACAAAGGCTTCCACCTAGATTTCAGAAGAAGGCCTGGGAGGCTAGCCAGTGTGCCCCTGAGAGGGCAGTGGTGAAGCTGTGAATGCAAGGCCAAAGCTGAGGTGTAGACCTCAGAAGTTGGAAGAAACCAGGATTGTGGATCATCTGAGGAATGCTGCAATGAGGGAGTAGAGATGGCCTCAAAAAAAGTCTTGGGAGCTCCAATCACTGGGAGTACCATAGAGGTAGAGAAACTCCAGTCCTTTGGAATTTACATCTTGTCACAGATTACCTTAGATGCTGCACAGGGAACTGTAGGACATAATATTTATCCTCCTTGATTTGGGCCTTGCATTTGTCCTTTTGCTTTGTGTCTCCCTATTTGTATATTTTGGAATAGAAAATCCCATAATGTACCATTGAATGTGGGGAGTGCTTCGCCTTCTTTTCAATTATATAGTGGCTCAGAGCCTTGAGTTTGCTTTCAATTATCACATGAGGTCCAGCACATTCAGAGTAGTATACTGGAGACTTCCTTAAATTCTCAGAGGAGGCTTTGATTTGGTCTTTTCATCAATGATGAAACTTAAGACTTTGACAACTTTTGGATGTGAACCAAATTTCATTTGCATAAAATAATGTACATGAGTTGGGCGATGTAAGCAGTTATGGAATGTTATGTTTTGTATCTTGATGTTCTCTCAAAGCCTCATGTGGGCACAGAGATTTTTCTTCAGCAATAACTAAATGTAGTTTGTGACAGATTCATAATGCATTGTTAGGATGAATGATGCTAAGATTAATGGTTTGTGATTGTTGGAGTAGTCTCCTGAGTTGATTATTATACCCCTAGTCCAGGTAGATGGGACACAACATAAGGAATAAAAAAGCTTGTTTTGCTCTTTATAGCTGCTTTTCTGTCTTCCAGCACCATGAACTGTTGTAACTGTTGTTCCTTTGTCTTGTTCCACATTGCCTTAAAGCCAGATGATTATGGATGGATGCCTCTACAAACTATCAGATTTATATTCATTTTCTTGCATAATTTGTTGCTAAGTTTTTCAACAATGGGAAAAGTAATGAAGACACCTCAAACATATTAAGATGGCTATTATTAGAAAGAAAAAAAACAATAAACGTTGAGGATTTAGAGAAAAGGCAACTCATTTGATTCCTCCTGTGTTGTCATTATAAATTGACACAGCTATTGTGGAAATCAACAAAGAATTTTCTCAAAATTTTAAACTCCACCCATATTGTGGCACATGCTTATAATATCAGCATTCAGTAGGTATCAGAAATTCAAGACAAGTCTAGGCTACATAGCAATTTCAAAGCTAACCTGAACTATGTAATTTTACCCAAAGTAAACAAAACAAAATAAAGAAATTTAAAAACTACAACCAAGAAAGGACGTAGGGATCATACTTTTTAGGTAAATATCAAAACTAAGAATCTCCAAACATTTTAACCAATTTCGCCTTACTTTTTTTTGGTTGTTGCTCTGAGGATCAATATTCCTTTCTTCCAGAACTTCTTGTTGTTAAGTAAGTTTCTCAGCAATGGGAAAAGTGCTTGCCATGCAAGCACTTATTTCACTGAGCTATCTTCTTCAGGCTCACCTTACATTTTAAAGACATTAACAATTCACAATAGTTTATCCTATCAAGTGCCATTTTGATGTGTGATTTTTAATTTCTTATCTTTCACAATTATATAAATATATTAAGATTTTTAGATAATGACATAATTTTACTATGTATCATATTACAACTGCATTTTCTTCTCCTTTCAGAAGTGAACATTGGTATATATCAAGTAGTTATATCTGTTGAAATGAATTCCATTTACTCAGTACTATCACAGTAAAAGATAAATTCCTTTCATAATAGAAATGGTGTATCTTATTGTAAAACTATTTTATTCCAAATATGACTTATTAATCTAAGTTTATATTTATTGTGTAGTCAAGATATATTAGATAATCTCCCATGTGTTTCATGTGCTTTCTCTCATTTTATTTTATATGAAGACTATTATGTTTTTACTATTAGAAGCAAAGTATTTGTGGTAAGATTGCTATTTTCATTACTGTATAATCTCAGTGTTATGTGCATGTATCTACAGTTTAATAGGTACTCATAAATATTTATTAAGTAAACTATTCACTTTTACTGAATTTCTAGTATATAGACAAGAAATCTGAAGAACAAAAATTTTAAGGCTCATTTTAAGTAACTAACACCCTCACAGAATACTTTCTGTATAGCAGAGGCACAGCACATCCAAGATTCAACTGGTTCCATCAGAAGTTTTTTTCTTTCTCATAAACACTATTTTAGCTGCCTTTTCGAATGGTGTAACTTCTCACTTTGTATTATTTTGGCCAATCTGATAAAATAATAGTACTAGCTTCATTCTTGATTTCAACTTTTGATAATCATTTTCTTTTTTGACTCTTCTTCAGCCCATGGTTCTACAAAATAGTAAAGTTCATTAATTATTCAGCCTAATATTGTTTATTCCTTGTGATATTTTAAACCATTTTGCAGAATATTTTAGCAAAAATAAGTTCACATGTATTTTATCCATATATCATTTCAATAGGGAATGTAACAAAATGCAAGAGAAGTTCTTAGTGTCCAAACTTTAGAATCTGTATCTCTGCAAATGACAGGTTTGAAGTCTGAAGATTCAGGACTCTGTGCTCCCATACAAAAGTACTCTTATAAGGAACCAGAGAAAGTAGCATCTAAATTCCAAAGCATAGTTGATGACTACTAGTTTTGGGCTTTTTCTGCCAAGAAATCAATAGTCAGGGAAAAGAGCTACCATCATAATAGTGAATTTCCCTTGCCCTCATCATTAAGGAAGAAATTGAATATGCTTTCACTAACATGATAATTTTTTACTTTTTGGAATTTTTGTTCCCATTTTTTTTGTATTTAATTTTGCCAATCTTTAAAGGAAAATGATCAAATACAATACTTAGTTTGAGTAGAGCATGATGAATAGAAGTCTAGATTCCTCATAAATGAGAGTTAAGATTCCTCTATGAGGAAGACATCTACAGAAAAAGATGTGCAAAATGAGAAATACTTAAAAGGTATAAAAAAGGAGCAAAGTGAGTAAGGCAACTTCAACTGTGGCCTTAAGAGCAGCTGGTATGATAGGGGGCTTCAGTTTACTTAGCTAACATTAACTTTTTAATTTATCCTTAAAAAATAAAGGCTTACATGTGAAAGAAGATCTTTCTCAAAATAAACAAAGTAAACAGATTTTTGGGAACAAAATATGCATTCCAATGACCACTGTGTTGTAGTGGGCACTAGGATGCACAGATTAATGCCACCAGCACCACTAACTTCATTATGATTTGATCGGCTCATTCTCTGAGATTGTTGACAGCTAAAAGATCATAGCTAAGTGTTCCTTGCTAGTACGTTCTCTCAGCTTAGAAGAGGTACTTAATCAAAAGTTAGTAAACACATCATGTTGCAGTCCATATGCAATCATTGATTGATACAGAAATATAAAGATCTGGTTGATATTCCATACTCAATCTGAAAGAATACCAGAGCTCTCCATTGTATCAGCTTAGTCTTACTTTGTGCCTTTTCCCAACGTCAATCCTCTTTCACTTCCTTCAATACTCACTCAGAAATGTGGATTCAGAAAGTACAACCCAATAAATTTCATATAAATAATTGTCCATTTCAGATTCTGAGTCTCAGGGATCACTGCATGAGACATTGTATTATAGCTCCATAATTTTGATTACCTTTTTCTTGAATCTGTCTAAAAGTTAAATAAATAATGTATATTAAATAAATTAAAAATTTCATGTAAGAAAGTATATTATATGTAGAACCACATACATATGGATATTATATTCACAGAATCATTGAATTCATACTTATTAGACACTCGAAAAAGATACTATTTTTCATGATAGATATACAAGTGCTAGAACATGAAATACAAGACAGTCTCCTAGTGAGGTTTCTGGTCTTGCAGATAAGAGAACAATTAAGCAAACAGAGACACTTTAATTATTTCATTGAAACAGTGAGTGCAACAAGCGAGAAACAGACTGTATTCAGTGCATGAGACAATAGTCACTCTAGGAGTCATGGGAAAATCTTAATTTATAATTAATTAAAACTAAATGATAACTAAGAGTTTGCCAACATGACACTAGACATGGGGAGGAGGATCAGATATAGTTCGATTCTAAAATTGTTCTTCAATTTCTAGTTACTATTTATAAAAGCATAAATTGGAACTGATCTGGGTTTGTCAGTAACTTACAATATCAATTATAACAAGCTGTAGTAAACAGATTCAAGTTTCTCATTCACTCAATAAAATTATATAATAATCTTCCTTGAGGAATTTTGTTAGGTATTGCAGAAAAATGGCTAAAAATATAGCACTTTTCCATTGCCTAAGTATATTATATAGTGATAAAAACAAAAATACAAATGAAATTATATCATAAGTACCATAAAATCTTAATGGCTGGCGGTATAGTTCAGCGGACTGAGAGCTTGCTTAGGTAAGCACAGGGTCCAGGATTCAATAACTGGCACCACATGCTCTGCCAGCCCCGTCCCCGTGCACGCTGAGCTGGCAATGGAGTCCAGGTGTGGTGGCGCACACCTGTAATACCATCACTAGGGAGGCACAAATCAGGAGTATCACTACAAATCTGAGCTGTGTAATGAGAACTTGCACACACACAAAAAAGAATCTTCACTGACAAATATAATTTATGATCTATGAAAGAAAAAATGAAAATTAAAAGTACATAAATTGAAACTCATGAATTCATTAATCAGGATTATGTTTATAATATCATATATTCGGATTTGTAGAACATACTCATATGTTTGAATGACATATTTGCTATTAATACTATTAATGGCTGCTGAGCTACTGTTTTACATTTACACATGTGAAGACATATGTTAAAATAGTTTATTCCAATTCATACTTACATGATAATGTTCATAATAAATGGATTAGATTTATGACTGTATACTTTTTATTTAGTATCAATAACTACCTACATAGCTATCACCCACTGATTATGTTTTCAACTTTCTATCAAAAATCACTTTGCTAGACCCAGTCCTCGCCCAGGTCCGCAGCAGGAAGGAGCTGAGCACAGCAGCCAGACCTAAGCCAGA
>NW_004524885.1:1411841-1416964 GCF_000260255.1 Octodon degus
GATTTGATTTGAAACTGTCTCATTGCTATCTGTTTATCAATAAAACTGTAGAAAAAAATCACTTTGCTGATTGTATAAAAGGCACAGAGAAAATATATACACATGACATTTACAGTTGGACAGATATTGTCTATATAGTTTATGTCTGTAGAGAAAATTCATTCTCCTTTCTAGCATTATTCTTCTAACACTAAGTTGAGATATTAAATATGGCAAATCTATTAATCATCAAACAATTTCTTCTACAAAGATGAAGAACTCTTCTAAGAAACTAATGAACATGTGAATAGTTGCAGAAAAATAAGGTCAGAATTTACATTTGTTCTAGAAGTATTAGACAAAAAAGAAACTTTCTGTGAATAGTGTTTCATACAAGCTTAGACATATGGTTACATAAGAAATAATTTATACTGATTTAATGAAATACATGGGATAATATATTATTTTTAAGTAAAACAATATGTGGTTATTAGTTCTAAAGGCAATTTGTTTTAGTGTGTGTGTGTGTGTGTGTGTGTGTGTGTGTGTGTGTGTGTTCTGTTAACTGCCTCTATAATTTCCATTGCCTTGGCAGTTTTTAAGATCTCTATTTTTCTCTTTCCATTTCAACCAGTCACTTGTTCCCTATGTTCAGTTTAGGTTTTCCTCCCTGAGATTACTGAGTACTCAAGTGCCCTGAAACACTTTTTTTTTTGTCTTTCACTTATTTCCAGCCAGGTAATGAATTTGAGGCATAAAAGTCATTGAGGTCTGTAGTTGAAAGTAGAGAAGTTATTGATATTTTAATCTGACACTGAATATACACTACACAACATTTCACTCTGTGGTGAAAATCAAGAGGGTAATATACTGTTTTAAGCCTTTCCAGATTGATGTAGCATCATTCTACTAATGATAAGGGCCAAAGACCATTTGGTTGACCAGGAAAGTTCATCTATATTATTATATGGGACAAAATAATGAGACTCCATCTACAGGAATACTAAAAGTAAGTAAAAGAGGGGGCTGGGGAGATGGCTCAGTGGAATAAGTGCTTCCCTGGCAAGTGTAAGAATCTGAGTTCAATCCCCAGTTCTGAAAAAAAAAAGTAAGTAAAAGAAAATTTTTATCAATACTTGCTAGAGTAGATTCATAGACATCAAGAAAATAAAGCTTTTTGGAAAACCAGGCTTTAAACATCACTCACAGAAAGCAAATCTAGTATTTAAGGTTTTTTTGTTGTTGATATTGTGGTTTTTGTTGTTATTTTTACCTTAAGTCATGAAGGCACCAAAGCATCAGGAAAAAATAACTAAATCTCTCTGTGTCTTTATCTTCTCCTAGGAAGATAATACTAATTGCAGTGAACAAATAAAGGATTCCAAGTATATTAATAACAAATTTCATAAAGAAATCAAAGAATAAATGTAAAATGTGAAGTAATGATTAAACACACAATGAAATGAATGTGTGTGCAGGAACCAGGATTCAATCCTACATACCACATGCTTTGCCATCTCTGACCTCGGACATACTAAATGAGTCCAGACATGGTGGTGCATGCGTGTGATCCCAATGTTGGGGAAGCTAAAACAGGAGCATGACTCAAGTCTGAGCTGCATAGTGAGATCCTGTACTAACTTAAAATTAAAACAAAAAATTATGACTATCCTGATAGTTTAGCGGACTTAAGAGCTTGGTTAGGCAGAGTGCATCAGTCAGGATTCAATCCCCTGCTTGCCCTGCTGGGCCTGCTCCCGGAGCACACTGAGATGGCGCCTATAATCCCAGCACTTGGGAGGCTGAAAACAGGAAGATCACTACAAGTTGGATCTGTGTAGTGAGACACGGTATACTCTGTATCCCCTGTACTAAGTGCAAAAATAAGTAAATATATAAATAAATAAAACTAAAGAAAAACAAAAAATGAATGTATTTAAACTGAAGACAATAGTGAAAATTTAAAAATTTTATTTTAGCCAAAATTGGTGACTCACAACTATAACTCCAGCACCGAGGGAAGTTGGGGCATTTATGTCAAGGTCAACTCCCATCTTGAAAGCTTATCTGACAATATGAAATTTAATAATAAAACCCTTACAGAAAAAATTGATGATTTATTTCACTTATGAATATAGCATCTAGTTGCATCCATTTATCTATAAAAATCTCAAGTTTATCTTTCTTTATCACTGGCTAATAATCCATTGTATAAAAATATCAAAACTTTTATATCAATTCTTCCATTTATGGGAAATTGTATTGTTTCCAAAAATAAGCTGTGCAAATTGTACTGCCCTAAATATGATTGCATATATCTTTGTGGTATGGTGTTTTCAATTCTTGTGGAAAAATAGCCAGAAGGGGATTGGTGAGTTGAATGTGACTTCTAATCCTAGTTTTTTGATGAGTCTCCACACTGACTTCCATAGTCGTTGTACCAGTCTACACTCCCACCAATACTGGAGAGGGGTTCCTTTTGCCCCACAGCCTCTCCAGCATTGGGTATTAGTATATTTATTAATAATAACCATTCTTTCTGGGGTGAGTGGTATCTCACCCACATGTGTAAACATCCTATTGTCTCCCTAGTGTAAGAACCTGAAAGAACAAACAAAATCTGAAAGGTACAATAGATACAGTGGCATATAAAGGAACTGAAAATAAGAAATAATTTACATGAGAGAAAGGAGAAAGAGGGAAAGAGGAATGGAAAATAATGTATACATATGTAATTAGGATAGCTAAGATGATTGTACTTCTAATTACTTTTGGTTTTATGAAGATAGAAATTAATGTTTACAATTTTTACTTTGACCATTTTATATGCTAATATCTACAATCTGAGCAACTAAATTGAAGACAGCAATGTGCAAAATAACCATATTTGAATAACTTTCATTTTTAAAAAAAGTGTCATTTCTATTGTTTTATTTATTATTTTATGCTCTCTAAAATAAATTAAATAAATAAAAAGTGCAAGGAAAATGTTAAGGATTATCGAAAGAAAGAGTTAATGTTTAATTGTTTGATCCATCTTGTATGCCTATATCTGGTAGGCAAATTTGGACAAGTTTGATGATAACAATATGTAACAAAACAACCAGTGTTCATTTATATTCTTTTTTTTTTAGGAAAGGCTCTATAGGGTGTTCAGGGTCTCACTACTAGTTCGGACTCATACTGATTCGCCTGTTTACAGCCCCCAAGAGCTGAGATTACAGGCACGCACCACCATGCTCAGTCTCAATTGCTGTCTCAGTGCACCGTGCGGGAGGGGGGCAGCATGACAGGCCCAGGGATCAAACCCCCTGCCCCTGCACCTGCTTCCAGATGCTTTAATATGTTGAGCTATTTGGCTGGTCCTTCATTTTCTATTCTTGTTTTGAAATTGTGTACCAATTTTATTCTTTTATGTTGCTTTGCTTTTGTCTTTGTTCTTGTCATTTGTTCTTGCTATCTTGTTTTTGTTTTCTTGTCTAAAATTGAAAAAAAAAGAACAAAAATAAAAATTGAAGAGATATGATGGAATGTAATAAAGGGCAGAAAAATTCTGCAGTTTTTCCCAGCTCCAAGATCATCACACATGAGAAAAGGAGACAAATCTACAGGGACAGTTTAATAACAAGAGACTCTAGAGGACTTCAGGGAGAAACAGAGCAGTGAATCATATATTTGTGACTTCAAACAGCTAGTAAGTCAAGTTTTAGCGCCCAAGATTTTCCTGGAAAGAGTGCCACTTTATGTAATGGTTAATTATTGAATTCACTACTCTTAAAAGCCACAGGGCAGCTTCAATATAGGACTCTCACTGTCATATTCCCAGTGTCTCAATGACAGACGGTCACAGAAGGTACCTGTGGTCAGGGAGCCACTATTCAGCTAGAAAGGGAATATCCAAATTTAAATTAAAGAGCACAGGTCACAACCTATAACCAGAGTTGAGTCTCAGTCTGAATAGCTTTGAATTTGAAAGTGATAGAATTGGTATACTGACCTTAATTCCACTTCCTGCTGCTATCTGCACCCAATGGAGATGGAGTCTAACTTCTGAATGCCTTTTTTATCTACAAGTGTGAAGAAGGACATATACTAACTTGAAAATTGCTCCAGAATAGTAAATGTCTGAGAAAAACAATGCATTCAAAAATCATAAAGAACTTTGTCTTGTGTATGTTCTTTTTCTTTCTTTTTTTATTTTTGTGTAGGCACTGCTTTGAACTACTTTATTTATTTATTTTCTTTTTCTTTTTTTTTTCTTTTACAGTACTGGGGATTGAACTCAGGACCTTGCACTTGCCAGGCAAGTGCTCATTCTACTGAGCTGTCTCTGCAGCCCTTAACTAATTTGTTTTTGTTCTAGTTTTCTTCTTCTTTCTTTCTTTCTTTCTTTCTTTCTTTCTTTCTTTCTTTCTTTCTTTCTTTCTTTCTTCTTTCTTTCTTCTTTGTTTCTTTCTTTTTCTACATCAATGTATTGGGCCATGGGAAATTTTGCTGGCTTTTTATCTTTTCTTCTTGCTTATGTTTTTCTTTATTTTTTTTCATTTTCTCTTTTTATTTTTTCTCTCTTATGTTTAATCTCTATATTATTTATTTTATTCTCTAACTTCATCTTTGAATTTGTATTTCTCATCAATTTTTTTCTTCCCTTTTCCAAACTCTGTGAACATTCTTCTACTCTCCAATAACATCTTTGGTACCATTTCTCTCTCACTTTCACATTACAGATTAAAGGGTTTCAAAACTTTCCTCTTTCACTCCCCCATTAATAAACTATATTTTCACAACTATCTCTATAAATGTTTGCTCACTTTGTGATAGCTACCTCTGTAAAGTTCCTGTTAAATGATTTTCTTCCATCAATGGAGACACAACTATCTCTTTCAGTGTAAGTTAGCTGTCAGTCCATACCTGGGATAGTTTAATGTTTATACAATAGTTGTTGAATTGTTCTCTAGGATTAAGGGTGATACAAAATTTAATCTTATGTTAATATTATGTTAATATTGATTTTATTTTGAATAATCCTATTGTAGCCCATTTATTTGATATTAACAGTCACATCATAACTGTTGAAGTTTTTCTATAAGCCAGCACTCAGATTACCTATGCAAAAATTATCTATGTTAAAAAATAAACTTTCT
>NW_004524885.1:1417064-1418207 GCF_000260255.1 Octodon degus
GTATTCAGAAGACCAGAATGACAGGCACTCCAAACATGAAACTTCTATTACAGATTATGATCTGCAGTGCAATTGCTTAGTTCACAGATATCAGTATGTATAGCTAGTCAGGGTGACAATGTTTCCAATTAACTGCTAGATTAAAAAATCTTCTGGAGATTCTCTGGATCACTGCCATGCCCATTTTCTACATATAACTGTATGTCTTAACATTGTCATGTTTTTTAACTCTTCTCCTTTCCCTCTCCTGATTAGTTAGTCCTCGAGATCCTGCTTCCCTTTTATTTGTATTATACGTTCTATTTGTATTTCTTCTTTTAACTTTTCATACAAGGGAAATTATAAAATGTTTAGACATGTGTGTCTGGTTTATTTCACTTATGAGTATATTTTCAAGTGGGATAGACTTCAGTATAAAGCCTTCAAGTTTATCATTCTGAATAGCTGAATAATTCTCCACTGTGTAAAAATACCACATCTTTTTCAACCATTAATAGGGTGATGTACATCTTGGTTGCATCGAGGATTTGGCTATCACAAATTGTGCTGCTATAAACATAGGCACACATATATCACTATGATATGATTTTTTCAGATGATCTGGGAAAATTCGCAGTAGAGGAATAGCTGGTTTAAAGGGGATTTCCAGCCAAACATTTCTAAGGAGTCTCCATAATGATTTACATAATGGTTGCACCAGACTACATTCCCACCAGCAGTGGAGAAGGATTCCACTTTTGCCACAGCCTCTCCAACATTTGTTGTTGGGTGATTTCTTTATGATACCCATTCTTTCTGGGTTGAGATGATATCTCAATGTTCTTTTAATTTGCATTTCTCAGATGAGGAGTGAATCGCACCATTTTTTCATATATTTATTAGCTTCTTTAATTTCTCCTTCTGAGAATCATGTGTTCATCTTAGATGACCATTTCTGGATTGGGTTTTTAAATTTTGGGGCCCTAGTGTTTTATAGTTCTTTATAAATTCTAGAGAGAAGACCTTTGTCTGAGTACTTATTTGTCATGATATTTTCTAAATTTATGGGTTGCCTTTTTACTTTGTTGGTAATTTGTTTTGGCATGAAAAACTTCTAAGGAAGAGCATGTCCCAGTTGTTCATTCTTTCAACTGTTTCTTGTGC
>NW_004524885.1:1419380-1425505 GCF_000260255.1 Octodon degus
TTGCTTAGACAAGATATCATGTCTGAATCTTGTACTCTGAATAACTACTATGAAGACAATATGCAATGTGTTAGTTATTGTAACTGTCCTACTAACCTGTTCTGAAACTCTCATTACTATTTCATTCTCATTAAAATTAGTACAAAATTTTTAAAAACTGATACAGTTAATAAATGAATACATATATAAAGTTACTGAAAAATATACTTTTTTGCTTTTTACTCTTCTTTTTCCTCCCTAGCATAATACAGTCCCTAACACAATGGGGTTTGGATAACTGACTGAATAAAATTACTGTTGAATGCTGTTTTTCACTACTAGAGGAAACACAGTCATCATACTTAGTATACATTAACAATGTGTCACAACTTAGATATTCGTGATGCTTTCACTATAGATGTGGAATTCCTCTCTAGGCTAAATGACACCCCAAACAGATTTTCATGGTGTTTCGTTTCTCAAATAACTCTGATAGATAGCACAGTAACCAGTTAGTCAGTTAGTCTTATAGCTGATTTGACCACATAGAAATGGTCCTGCATCAGTGGAAAATTTAGTGCCAGTGAACCTGTCTTCTGAACATTACCCATCACATCTAGGAGCAAAAACAACAGGAGTTCTTAATTCAAGATTGTGTACTTTCTCATGTTCTGAAAAAATACCTTCAAACTGACAAAAAGAGGTCTTGAGTCTGAGTTAACTTCAGTATTATGGAGGGAACAGAGTAGTTAATGGGGTGTAACCACTCATACTCTCTGACAAAGAATCTACTTGGAATCACATGTGCAATGTCTTATTCAAATACTTTATCTGTTCTCCCACCAGACAGCTTCTTGGTTTATATTCTTGCATATTCCTTCATTTTATCAATGTACTATTTCACTATGTTCTGTTATGGTTTCCTGAGATAATTAGGTTCATTTTTTTGGTGCCAAGGATGGAACTCAGGACCTTGTGCTTGCCAAGCAGGTGCTTATGCCCCTGAGTTATCTCCCCAGCTCAGTTATTAGGTTCTTATTTTTGTGTATTTGCTTTTTCATTGGATGTCATTTAATAGGTGTCTAGATATTCTCCCTCATCTCAGCATGCTGTCTTATTTCTTCACCTGAAACCCACAAGGCAATATAATTAAAATGTATATTTACTGTTTTCCAAACATGTAAACTCTTTGTCACAAGTTTTTGAAATATTTTAATTAATTAATTAATTTAAATTGATATAGGGTCTAGCTATGCAAATTGGACTCATAGTGATCTTCCTGTCTCACCTTGCCCAGAGCTGTGATTACCAGTGTACACCATGATGCCTAGGTTCTAGACCTGCATGGCACACCTGGTTTTCAACGGTCAGCATGTTATGCAATACTGGAGATTGAGCATGCATCTTTGCACTTGCCAGGCAGGTGCTTAGACCTCCAAGCTATCTATGCAGCATTCACAAGTTTTTTTTTCCTCACAACTTTTTAAATTCATCGTATTGAACTCCATCACAGTCATTCCTATATTTGCTATTATTATTTTTGATCCAACCCATTTTAAGCCTTTGAATATTCCATATCTTAACTTGTGTATTATCCTCTGTATCAGCAAATTATGAGAATCATACAGATTTTTTCATTGAAAAATCCGTCTTCTCTCTCACTTATCTCATCCAACCCTCATAAATATTTTCTGAAAATTCAATACTAAACCTTCAATCAACTAAATGTAATACTATAAAATAAGGTCAAACATTAAACTTTTCTTCTTATCTATCACTATTGCCCACTTCTATCCTCCTGCCTAGTGTCTAAAACTCCTCATCCAATAAGATCTCATTCTCTCCATTCTACCTCACCTAGGTAACTTACAACACTTACAAATAATGAACTTTCATACTCTACACAGAGAATAAAATGAACAAAATGGAAAGAGTAACTGCAAGTACTATCCTACAGAAGTACTGGTAGATTAAATCTGTGGATACTGTCATAAATGGAAGTAACTATTTCAGCAACACAGTCGTAGAGTCAAAATTACTTAATGTAATACCAGGAGTAAATATTAGCTCTGGACATAAAGAGCTGAAAATTATTCACAGGGTGACAACATCTGAGTAAACACCTCTACATATGCCATAAGTTTTCCTTATGGCATTAAAAGAGAGGCCATATGTTATAATTTGTGGATCTTTTGAAGGAGAGGTTAATGCTTTTATTTTTTTTTCTCTCTCTTTTTTAATTTTTTACATTTTTTTACCAACTTTGCATGCAATCTGTGCAACTAATTTGAAGACAATATGCAATATAAAAAGCATTGTTAAATTCCTATCATTTTGTTTACTGAAATTCTGTATTGTTTCTATTTTTTTTGTTTGGTTTTTTACTACTTTTATTCTCTTGAAAAAATAAAAATAGGGCCAGGCAAATAGATCAGCAGATTAAAGTGCCTGTTGAAACAGACGCAGAGGCTGGGAATTCAATCCCTGTGTCTACCGTGCCAGTCCCACCCCAAGCGCACCTTGAGATGGCAATTGAGATGTGGCGTGGTGGAACATGCCTGTAATCCCAGGGCTTGGGAGGCTGTAAACAAGAGGATCACCACAAGTCCAAACTACACTGTGAGACCTTGTAGACCCCATCCTAAAATACAAAAAAATAAAATAAAAATAAAAAGTACCAAACACAAATAAAGGAGAAATATGTAGAAAAATACAAATAAATATACAGAAACAGAGGATGATGGGGAAGCAAGGAAATAAAAGATGTATGAATTTGCCCTTATTGTCCCAAGTTTGAGCACGTTATCACAAAAGGACAAGAAAAAAATAAATAAATAACAAGAAACAGAAATACAGCGAATAGTCTTATGAGGAATGAAGAATATGGATGAGCTGAAAGAGGAAATGAATCAAAAATTCTGAACAATTATTCTGAATATTTCTACAGTGAATGTAATGAAAATAGAAAAAATTCTAGTGATGCTGACCAAAAGCATTCAAAATTGCATTGACAGATTAAACAATTATAAGAAATTTTATCTGTTCAAAGGGAAAAGAAAACTGAGGTGAGGAAAAGGCCATGAGGAGAGAAGAGATACATTTACGTAAGTATGTAGGATGGTTTGGATAACTGTACTGCTGATTTCTGTGGGTCTCTAGACCCACAGAATCATTGCCTTGAGATGCAGTCCTAGCCCAGGTCTGGAGAGTGTGTGGGAGAGCTTCTGGCTACCCTGCGCTAGCAGGAACTACTGGTCCCAGACCATGAGCAGTGTGGGTGAGACCCTCTTCCGCTCCCTTGGGAAGGTCCCCAACACTCCGCAATACCTGCACTATGCTCGCTGCCCAGGAAGAATTTCTGCAGCATTCCAGGAACCCACAGATCCAGTTCTAGCCCAGTCCTTGTGATTGTGTGGGAGAGCTTCCAGCTACCCTGTGCTGGGGTGACTTATTGGTCCAAGCCCAGGCACAGCGTGGGTGACAACTTTTTTCACCCTCTTGGGACGCCTCCCCATCATTTCATAATACCCCGCCACACCACTCCCACATAGCTGGAATTTCTGTCGCATTCAGGGAACCCCCAGATCCAGTCATAGTTCAGGTCAAGTGAGTATGTGAGAGAGCTGCCTCTTTCTCCTACTCCACCTTCTCCCCTCCAGATTCATCTCAGGCCTGGCATACAGGCCTGGGGAGAAACCCTGAAGCTACAATCCCTAAAGAGTGTAGGGGACAGAACCACCAAGTTAGTCCATGAGCAGAACATCTTGTGAGAGTAGCACAAGAGGTTCACTCCCAAGGGCAGCAGCAGAAAGGGGCTGAGCAAAACAGCCAGACCCAAGCAATGCACAGTTGGATAAATCCAAAGTTTGTAGATCTGTATCTGAAATTCAGTAGGTGCTAAGGTTATAACTGCAACAAAGATCTACAACAAAGGTAAGAGCTACACAAAATGACAATGAGAAGGAGCAAAATGCAGTCTCAGAACCCAAGCCCACCCATAACAAGTGCAGAGAACACCAACATAGAGCAAATTGGAAATCACACAGCTGAAAGCAATGAGCCAATAACTTCTCAAATAAAGAAACAGCTGCAGAAATGTATAGAGGAAATCAAATTGGAAAAGAAAAAAGAAATCCCTGGATTAATAACATCTGCAGTAAAAAATCAAATGCAGAAACATATGGAGGAAACAAAATGCCCACCCAGTACAAGTGCAGAGGACATTAGCTCAGCTCAAAAGTATGAATTAATGGCATCGATAGTAAATAAGCAACAGCAGAAAGTCATAGGGGAATTAAAAGCAGAATTCTTTTCTACCACCTCAGTTCAAATATACGAATTAATAGTGTCGAAATTAAATAACCAACAGCAGAAACTTATAGAGAAACTCAGAGAGCAATTCTTTTCTGAAATAAAAAAAGAATTCTCAGAACTCATAGCATCTGAAGTAAAGAATTAACTACAGACATAGGGAGGAAACCCATTCTGAAAACAACACTGCAGTAAAAAAATTTGTAAATGCTTCAAAAAAAGACATTGATAAAAAAATAGGGGAGATAAGAAAAATGATGGATTCCTTGAATGAGCAATACAGGAAAGAAATAGATCTCATGAAGCAGAATCAAATAGACTCAATCACAAGCTGGAAAAACCATCTAAGAAAGTGAAGACAGTTTCAGATCTGGAAGACGCTGGTGCAGCTAGTGAAAAGTTAAGAAAGGATATCATAAAAACAAGTAGGATGCAGGAAAAAATAATCCATCACCTGCAAGATGATGCAAAGATGAACAATGTGAGATTAATAGGCATCAATGAGAAAGAAGGAGTCAATACAAATGACATTAAAAAATATGGACAGAAGTAATAGCAGAAAACTTCCCAAATATGAGGAAACAAACTGACATTCAAGTAACTGAAGCATACAGAACACCAAGTAACCTCAAACCAATAAAAAAAACACTGAGACATATAATAGTCAAGATCCCAGAAACTCAGCACAAGAATAATATACTGAAAGCCACTAGAGAAAAGAAGCAGATCACATTCAAAGGAAAACCCATCAGAATTAAGGCTCACTTCTCTTCACAAACCACGAAGGCAAGAAGAGAATGGAATAGAGTACTTCAAGTCCTCTATGCAAACAAATTCCTGCCCAGACTACTATACCCTGCAAAACTTTCTTTCAAATTTCATGGAGAAGTGAAATTCTTTTACGATAAAGAACATCTAAAGAATTTCATGATGACAATGTCAACACTACACAGGATGCTGAAAGATGTTCTAAAGAGGGACCAAAATGATCAGAACTCCACAAATGACATCAGAAGCAACCACCAAAGTCAGGCAAGCAATTTAGCACAGAAGAAAGAGAAGTAAGTGACAACAGGTAAATAACATGTCAATCTTAACTCAATATATCTCAATTCTAACTATCAATGTAAATGGACTCAATTCACCAATAAAGGTAAATAGACTGGATCAGTGGATTAGGAAACAAAATCCAACAATATGCTGTATACAAGAAACACATTTAACTCATAAAGTCATTCATAGGCAGAAAGTCAAAGGATGGAACAAAATACTACATGCCCCAGCACCTCAGACAAAAGCAGGGGTAGCAATCCTATTCTCGGACAGTCTCAACTTCAAACCAACAATGATCAAGTGAAATAAAAAAGGGCACTATATACTGCTTAGGGTAAAAATTCAAGAGGAAGTGGTAACACTCATAAATATATATGCACCAAACATGGGAGCACCTAATTATATAAAGTAAATCTTAATGGACATGAAAAATCTAATATCCAAAACAACAATCTTAACAGGAGACCTTAACACTCCTTTATCCCCAAAAGATAGGTCAACCAGAAAAAAACCCTAAATACATGGAAATTAAATGACACCCTAGTGAGAAACCAATGGTTCACAGATGAAATTAAATAAGAAATTCAACAATATCTACAATTCAATGAAAATTCAAGCACAACATATTGTAATTTATAGGATACGATGAAAGTGGTTCTCAGAGGGAAATTCATAGCTGTGAACTCACACATTAGGAAAACAGAACGGGAGCAATAAATACCCTAATGCTGCACCTTCAACAACTAGAAAAGGAAGAGCAAACCAAACCCAGAGCCCAAAGA
>NW_004524885.1:1425904-1434032 GCF_000260255.1 Octodon degus
TGCCTAAGGAGAGTCACATGTAGAGAAAAAATTCTCTCAGGATTTCACAGAGAGCACATTGGCCACACAATGACTATGACTCATCCACATGGCTGAAACTAACAAAGGTTTTACAATCTGAGGTACAGGATCTGGGGATAAATCCTGAGGGGATTTCACTGACCTTATCATAGCCAGAAGCTACATGTCTTGTTGCATAGTTCCTGCTTTACCTTGATCTTAACCATCCAGCTGAAAAGTTATAAAAATGATGTATAAGAAGTAAAGCCATGGTGTTATGTTGAGCTGTAGGGGCTCACGTCAACAATTTGTGACATTGCTAGTGAAGTGGAAGACCCAATACTATTATGGCCTTCTGAACTCTTTTAGAATATTTTGCTGAGTTTACACACCTATAATATTTAAATGATGAATCGTAGCCAAAAATGGGATACAGATGAATATCCATTTGGTATCTGTATATTTAAAGTGGGTAGGATAGATATATAGTTACATTCTCTTAATGAATAGAGGTATTTTTCTAATGGTGTTTTAAATAGGATACGATGTCCCCATCTTGTACAGCAATTAACCACTAGGATGAATGTATGCAATGTGTTAATTATTGAAACTGTACTCCCAATTTGCTTTGAAACTGTCTCACTTCTACTTGTTTCTCAATAAAATTATGGGAAAATATCACACAGTACCAGCCTCAAAGAAAAAAATTTAGGACTGGAAATCCCATTCAATCTAGGTATTCCCCTTCTTGTTATTTTTGCAGAAGAACTGAAAACATCGTACCAAAATTATATATGTGCACCCATGTTTATAGAAGCACTATTTGTTGTAGCCAAATCTTGGAAGCAAACCAAATGGCCATCACCTGATGAATGGATGAAAAAGATGTGGTATTTTTATACTCAGCTATAAAGAAAGATAAACTCAAAGCCATCATAGATGAGTGGATGCAACTAGAGGCTATACTCATAAGTGAAATAAACCAGACCCACATGGATAAATTTCATATTGTCTCCCTAATGTAAGAAACCAAAAGAAGAAATAAAACCTGAAAAGTGTAACAGATATAGCAAAACAGAAAGAAACAGAACTTAATGTAAGAAAAAAAGGGAAAATATGTAAGCATGCATCCAGGATGGCTGAGGAGATTGTAATAAAATCTCCAGGTTTTTTTTTAAATACCATTTAACACAAAGAATTTTTACCTTGCCTAACTCTGTAGGCTGATATCTCCAATCTAAGCAACTACATTAAGGAGAGAAATGTGTAATAGAAAAACCATGCTTGAAAAAAATCAGGCACCTTGTTGGTCTTCTAAATGTGTACTATTTCTAGTGTCATATCCATTATTATGATACTCTCTTGAAAACAATTTTTTAAAGAAAAAAAGAATAAGAGACAAGAACAAAAAATCAAGGTTTCTTAAAAGCAAGCGGTAATATGCAACCATATGTCAAATCTCACATAACTATATCTGTTAATCTGAGCACAAGATTTGACAATAAAAACATAAATATCAAACATTTTTAATTAGCTATTGTTGGTTTGAATAGCTGATATTGTTGCATGTTGCCCTGTTTCTGTCTTTATCTCTTATTTTTGTTCTTGCTTTTATTTTCATTTTTCAAATTAAAATTAAACAACAAAAACTAAAAAAATACAAAAATAAAAATAAAAAACCAACCGGCAAAGAAAAGTCCAGGTCTGGATGGATTCACAGCTGAATTCTACAAGAAATTTTTAAAAAGATGTAGTGCCTATACTCCTTAAACTCTTCCATGAAATTGAAAAGGAAGCAATCCTCCCAAAATCGTTCTTGGAGGCAAGTTTTATAATGATACCAAAACCAGGGAAAGATGCAACTAAGAAAGAGAACTACAGGCCGAACTCCCTCATGAACGTAGATGCCAAAATCCTCAATAAAATCCTAGCAAATAGAATACAGCAAATCATCAAGAAGATCATAAACCATGAGCAGTTAGGATTCATTCCAGTGATGCAAGAATGGTTAAATATTCAAAAATCTATAAATGTAATACACTATATCAATAGAGCAAAAACCAAAAACAACGTGATCATCTCCATTGATACAGAAGAGGCTTTTGACAAAGTCCAACAATCATTCATGTTCAAAGTCCTACAGAAAATTAGAATAGATGGCATCTACTTCAAACTGAGAAAAGCCATTTATGAAAACCCAATGGCTAACATAATCCTAAATGGGGAAAAACTGAAATCTTTTACTCTTAGATCTGGAAACACACAAGAATGGCCGCTCTCATCCATTCCATTCAATATAATTCTGGAATCATTAGCTAGAGCCATTAGACAAGAGAAAGAAATAAAATGAAAAAGAATGGATACAGAGGGCTGGTGAGATGGCTCAGTGGTCTAAAACACCTACTTAGAACAAGCCTTAGCAAAGCACAGGGACCACGGTTCAATCCCCCAGCACCACATGCCAGCCAGCCCCGCCCCCTGGTGGGCTGAGCTGGCCGTGTGTGCACACACACACACACACATATAAATAAATAAAAAAATTTAAAAAAAGAATAGATAAAGAAGAAGTTAAATTTTCTTTATTTGCAGATGACATAATACTTTACTTGGAAGACCCAAAAATTCCACCAAGAAGCTACTAGAATTAATTCAGAAATTCAGTAGCATAGCAGGTAAGAAAGTCAATACCCAAAAGTCAATAGCATTCCTCTACACAGACAACAAACCCATGAGGAGGAAATCATACAAACAATACCTTTAACAATAGCTTTGAGGAAAATAAAATGCCTTGGAATTAATCTAACTAAAGAAGTCAAATATCTTTTCAAAGAAAATTACAGTATTCTGAAAAAAGAGATCATAGAGGATTTCAGAAAATGGAAAGATATTCCATGCTCCTGGATAGGAAGAACCAACATTGTGAAAATGGCCATACTCCCAAAATTGCTGTACAGATTTAATGCAATCCCTACCAGACTATGACAGACATACCTCATAGAGGTAGAGAAATCATTTATAAAATTGACCTAGAACCAGAAATAACCTAGAATAGCAAAGACAATCCTGGACAATAAAGACAAGGCAGGAGGCATTACAATTCCTGACTTGAAGTTATACTGTGATAAAATCAGCATGGTACGGGCAAAAAAACAGACCTCAGGATCAGTGGAATAGCTTAGAATTTGCTGAAGCCCCTACGAATACACTCATCCACCTTATCTTTGAGAAAGGGGCCAAACATACTCACGGGAAGTAAGATAGCCTCTTTAACAAATGGTGCTGAAAAACTGGCTTTCTACATACTGAAAACTAAAACTTGAACCAGGTCTATCACCATACACTAAACTAAAGTCAAAATGGTTTAAAAATCTAAACATTAAAGCAGAGACACTAAATCTCCTGGAAGAGAAAGTAGGAGGAACTCTTGAAGAAATAGGGGTAGGCAAAACTTCATGAACAGAAATCAAATCGCATGGGAAACAGTTGAAAGAATTAACAACTGGGAACTGCTCTTACTGAGAAGTTTTTTTCATGTCAAAAGAAATTACCAATAAAATGAAAAGGCAACCCACGAATTTGGAAAAAAATCATGACAAATAAATACTCAGACAAAGGTCTTCTCTCTCGATTATATAAAGAACTAAAAACACTAGTGCCCCATAATTTAAAGACCCAGTCCAAAAATAGGAATCAGAGATGAACACATGCTTCTCAGAGGATTAAATTACAGAACCGAATAAATATATGAAAATATTCTTTACATCACAAGCCATCTGCAAAATGCAAATTAAAATAGCATTGAGATATCATCTCACTCCAGAAAGAATGGGTATCATACAGAAGTCACCCAACAACAAATGTTGGCAAGGCAGTGGGGAATAAGAAACCATTCTCCACTGTTGCTGGGAATGTAGACTGGTGCGACCTTTGTGGAAATCATTGTGGAGACGCCTTAGAAAAGTTGGCCTGGAAATCACATTTAAACCAGTTATTCCTCTACTGGGAATTTTCCCACAGGATCTGAAAACATCATATCATGGCATGCCAGTTGCTGCTGTGCTGTCTCAGGTAGATGATTGTTCAATAAGAACAGGCTGGTGGATGAAGGCAAGAGACAGGAAAAGGAATATTGTGGGACTGTCCTGCTTCAAGGTTGTACATGGTTAGATTTTTTGACTTATGTGTAAACATAAAAGTATATAATACTTTATGCCTATTTTATAAAATATATTCTAATTTTTTAATGTTTTATCATATTCTGTAGGGACTTAAATTTCAACATATCAATACTTGATGAAAAATGCCTGTTCCATGTTATGCCTAAGATGTTTGATATTCAGACAGATAGTGAGGTTAAGCTTAACCACCTAGATTGTACAGTAATAACAATAAGCTTGTCCTCTAGATGGTTAACAACCTAAGTTTGCAGACCAAAATTAGAGAAAAAGGAAGGCCACAAGGAAAGTCAACATTTTGGCCCTAGCCTTCCAAGGTCAATTAAGACTCAGGACATATGGAAACTTGTACTGTAATGTCATGTAACTCAGTAGTGTCCCAAATTTTCTGATCAAGGAGATTATGGGGCCAAAGAAGAAAGTAATCGATGATGTAGAGTGTTCCTAGGGACAGTCACATGGAGAGAAAACATTCTCTCAGGCTTTTACAGACAGCACATTGGCCTAGCAATTGCCGTGACTCATCCACATGGCTGACACTGACAAAGATTCTACAACCTGAGGTACAGGATCTCAGGATAAATCCTGAGGGGATTTCACTGACTTTATCATACCCAGAAGCTACAACTCTTGTTGCTTAGGTCCTGCTTTACCTTGGTCTTAACCATCCAGCAGAAAAGTATAAAAACAAAATATAAGAAGTAAAACCATGCTGTTATTTTGAGGTGTAGTGTACTCATGTCAATAATTTCTGACATTGCCAATCAAGCGGAAGACCCAATGATATTATGGCCTACTGGAGTCTTTTAGCATATTTTGCTGAGTTTACACACCTATAATATTCAAATAACAGAACTTAACAATAAAAAGGGGGATACAGATGAATATCCATTTTGTATCTATTTATGTATAATAGGATAGATTTATAATTACATTCTCTGAATGAATAATGGGATTTGTTCTAATGGTGTTTGTAAAGAGGATATCATGTCCGCATCTTGTACAGCAATTAACCACTAGGAAGAATGTATGCAATGTGTTAATCATTGATACTGTCCTACCAATTTGATTTGAAACTGTCTCATTGTTACTTGTTTCTCAATAAAATGTGGGAAAAAAAGAATCATTGCATTAACCATCTCATGCGTATAAATGCATCAATTCCAATGTTGATGCTTAAATATTTTTCTTGTCCTTTTCACTTTCTTATAACTTTTTAAAAACAACTTTTCATGCTAATCTGGTAAGCTGAAAAACTACTTTGAGGAGAGCATTGTGTAGTACAGCAATCACTGTAAATTCCTACTGTTTTATTTGAAGTTCTGTACAAGTTCTAATGAGTCACATATTGCATAACTTACCATTTGAACACACAATGTCTGATATTGAGGATAAAATACCAAATTAAGACAAAGAATTCTAAGATGACATAAAGAAAATAAAGTAACAAGAAAATGTTATCATGTACCTATCAAACTGTAATAAAAAGTCTAAATCTAAGGTAATTGGTGTTAGACAAAAGCTAGAAGATAGCATTCATGGGTTAAATAATATACTTATGAAAATTAAGAGACAAAAAGTTTTTAAATGTAAGAAATTATATCAAAATATTAGCAAGTACTCAAAGCAAACCAATAAAAAATTATGATGAAAGAAGTTCACCAAGTCACATCATATTTAAATTCTCAGATATCCAACAAAAATAAAGAATTCTTACAGAAGTCAGAGGAATACAAAATATCTCATATAAACCAGTTCTGCAGAGACAGGTTGGTGCTCTAACCATGTTTCTGGCAAGCTCAAGGACCCGGGTTCAATTCCGGGTACCACATGCCATGCCGGGCTCTAAACCCTGGGCATGTGCTGCTGGCCACCAAGACCCGGTATGGTGGTACACCCATGTAATCCCAGCACTGGTGAGACTGAGACAGGAGGATTACTACAAGCCTGAGCTGCATAACAGGACACTGTAAATTAATAAATAAATTTTAAAAGAATTTTTTAAAAAGGTAAACCAAATAAAATCACAGGAGACTTCTCAGCACAAACCCAAAAGATCAAAATAACTTGGAATGAAATGTTACATTCCATAAAAGCAAATAATGTTCAACCAGATTAAATTAACTGAAAAATCTCTCCTTCAATATAGATAATTTTGACTGGTCAGATAACTCAATGGAATAAAGCACCTGCTTCAGCAAACTTAGGCAAGCACAGGGACCACAGTTCGATCCCTGGCACTACATGCGATGCCAACCCCATCCCCAGGGCGAGCTGAGCTGATCAGAATCTGGACATAGTGGTGCATGTCTGTAATCCCACTGCTGGGGAGGCTGAAAGCAAAAGGATGACCATGAGTCTGAGCTGCATAGTGAGACCCTGCAACAACCAAATACATTTAAAACCGATTATTATTTAAGGTGTATTCATGGAGGAAAAAAACAGTTCATAAAATGAGTGCTACCTCATCTGTAGAGAAAATCTTAAAGCTATCCTCAGTAGAAACAGCGAATTAGACATAGCTAAAAACACAAAGAAACTTAGTAGTTTACTGGAAAAACAGCAACTAATTATGTCAGGAGAGAGAAAAACAAAAGATACATCAATAGATAAAGAATGCTATTTTTTATTATCTCTTATTTTCATTTATTACCTTTTTAAACAAACATTTACTTGAGAGACAGTATGGCAGTAATTGGTATGTCATGACAAGCAGTACATATTTAGAAGACCAGGATGACAGGCATTCCAAGCATGACTCTAATATTACTCATTTTTATCTTCAGAGTAGTTGCCTAGTTCACAGGTATCAGCATATGTAGTCACTCAGGGTGAGAGTCCTACCAATTAACTCTTAGTTTCAAAAACCTGCTGAAGAGTCTCAGGATCATTGCCTTAACCATCTTGTGCATATAAATGTATTGTTTTGACCCTGTCATGTTTCCTAGCTTTTCTCCTTGCCCTCTCTTCATCATTCAATTTTTAAGTCCTCACTTTCTTTTAATTGCATTATAACTTTGTATTTTTATTTCTTGTTTTGAGTTCTTATACTGGAGAGACTACATGATATTTACACATGTGGGTCTGGTTTATTTCACTTATGAGTATATCTTCAAAATAGGAGAGATATACAACTACTTTTGCTTAATTCAATGAGAAGAAAGATTTGTGTTAATAGTGTTTGGACAGGATATCATGTCTGCATCTTATACTATGAATAACACTATGAAGACAATATGCAATGTACTAATTATTGAATCTGTCCTACTAATTGGTTTTGAAACTGTCTCATTGCTACTTGTTTTTCAATAAAATTAATGAAAAAATAAAAAATAGATAAAGAATGCAGTGGTAGTATAAATGATCAACGCTTCTCAGTTATATGTCTCAAAAATAATGGCCTCAAATCTTCAAATAAAAGACATAGACTAGTGGAGTGGATCAAAACACAAAGCCCAAGTGTCTGTTCAATTCCAGAACCATGTAATCAAGCAAGATATGCATATAAACTAAAAATTAAAGGATTGAAAACTATATTACCAAGATCCTTCAAAAACAAAGAGAGGAAGAGACCCAGAGCGCAAGCCTGGCGATTGAGTGAGTGAGACGACCCAGGTTGTGGGATCCTGAACAGACCCAGAGCGCAGGTACTGCGAGTGAGTGAGACAACTGGGGCCCTCCGGATCCTGAATAGACCCAGAGTGCAGGCCCAGGGAGTGTGTGAGTGAGACGACCCACGCAGCAGGATCCTGAAGAGACCCAGAGCGCAGGCCCGGCAAGTGAGTGAGACTACCTGGGGCCTGCAGGATCCTGAATAGACCCAGAGCGCAGGGCTGGTGAGTGAATGGGATGACCCGGGGCATGGGGATCCTCATTTGACCCAGGCAGCATGCAGGCCCAGCAGGGAACCCTTCAGCAGAACTCCCTGCAAAGAGGCTAGAGGCAAGACCCAC
>NW_004524885.1:1435977-1444025 GCF_000260255.1 Octodon degus
TAAGATAACAATCCAACAGGAAGAGGTAAAATTGTTAAACATATATGCAGCAAATACTCTAGAACTTATCTTCATATATAAGATTCTAAAATTAAAGGATCGAATAAACATTAGTAATGATAGCAAGGAATTTTATCACTCTACATTTTCCAAGATATATCAACTAAACATAAAACCAATGAAAAAATTCCAGAGCTGAACCAAATTCCTAAACAGATGGACTTCATGAGAATATAAAGAGCATCTTTCCCCTCTAGAATGGCGTATATATTCTTTTCAGAAGTACACGGTGCTTTTTGCAAAAGACATTATATACTAGTTCAAAAAATCTGCTTAAATAAATATAGAAGAATAAAAATTATTCCATGCATATCATTAGAATACCGTACAATGAAAATAGAAATCAAAGACATAAGCAATTTTGTAAAATGTCAAAGCTGCTGGAAAATTAATAAAACGATGAGTCTTGAGCACTCGAAGATCACAGAATGAATCAAAATGAAAGTAAAAGCGATTATAAAAGTTAATGACAACGACAGTACCTCTCACAAAAATATCTAAGACTCAGCAGTATAAGCACCTGCCTGGCATGTGTATGGTCCTGAATTTAATTACTGTTGTACACACACATACACACACACACATACACACACACACACACACACACACACACACACGCACTTGCAAGTGCACGTGCACAGAATGTCTGAGACTATGAAAGAAGTTCTAAGAGGAGAATTCATCACAGGACATATTCCCATTAGTAAAATAGAATGAAGTCCTACATTTAACCTTATAAGAAATGTTAAGATACTTGAGAAACAACAATCCCACCCCAAACTAAAATTTATGAGGGAAATTATAAAGTTGGGAGTGCCCAGCCTCCAGACCCTGAATGCATGTGGGACCTTCCATGTTTGCCAGATTCTACTCCCTCAGACAGTCCTGGTGTGGAACCCTAATTTTGTTGAACCCTGCAATAAAATCCTGCAAAGAGGCTAGGGGTGAGACCCACCCAACTAATCCAGGAGAACATCTTGCCAGAGGGGTGCAGCAGGTTCACTTCCATGGGCTGCAGCAGGAAGAAGTGGAGGACAGTAGTCAGGCCAAAGGCTAGTCCACCTGAACAAGTTCAAACATGATAGATCTGGACCCAGTAAGCTGAGACACTTTGGTATACATAGATGTGTGAGAGCATCACCTCTCTTTCTCCCTTGATTGAGAGAGGTGGTAACAAGTAAACAGGGTGAACTAGTCTACCTGGAAGACTACAGGGACAAAAGGGGAAGTGATGAAACAGAACTTAGGGGAAATAATTTAAGTACAAATTCCCAATCTAATATCTGCTTAGCTATACAATCATAACGTTTGCTCTTAGTATCTAAAATATGAACCTATTAGATACAAAAGTTTGTCAATTGCTAAATCTCACTACCCATTATTAGCATTGCTAATTATTGTTCTCTAAATACAAAACTGTAACTGCCTTAACCACATAACCTCTCTTGAGTAATAATATCAGTATGTACTAAGGTAATAACTACACCAAAGTTCCACACTAATGGTCAGAAGACAGTGCTATATAAAATGACAAAGTGAGGGAACAAAAATTCGCTTTCAGGCCCTAAGCTTCCCCCCTTGAACATATAAAGGTGAGAGTGAAAATTAAGGAATGCCTGGCTTACAAAAGTAATAGAGACAAATCAATGTATCAAATAAGTGTTTCTTTGAAAGAGTAAATATAAAAGATAACCCCTTACCAGACTTACCAATAGAAAGCAAGAAAATACTCATTTCAATGTAATCAAAATTAAAAAATGAAATGTAAAAAGGCACTTTAGAAATACAAAAGATAATAATAAGTTCAAAGCCATACATCATAATAAACTAGCAAATTATGAATGAATAGATAGTGTCTTAGTTAGTTTTCTCATTGCTGAGCTAAAACACATCACACCCTCAGTTGAAAGATGAAAGATGAAAGACTCCAGCCAAATATTCGAAGCGACCAAAATGCCCATCACTTGAGATATGAATGAAAAAGATGTAGTGCTTTTCTACAATGGAGTATTACTCAGCCATAAAGAAAAACAAACTCCAAGACACATCATAGATAAATGGACGCAACTTGAAGCTACACTCACAAGTGAATTAAACCAGATCCACATGTGTAAATATAGTATTGTCTCCCCAGTATAAAAACTCAAAAGAAGAACTAAAACTGAAAGATATAACAGACACAGTTAAATGGAAAGAAACAAAAATTAAGGAATAAACAATGGAGAGGGAGAAAGGAGAAAGGTTAGATAATAAAGTTGGAGCAAAACAATACTTGTACATATACAAGATGGATAAGGCAATTGTTCTAGGAATTTCCATCAGGTTTTTGAAAATAGCAGTTAATGAGTAGAAATCTCACCATCACTAACTCTCTTAGCTGATATCTGTGAACTAAGCAAATACGTTGAGGACAGTGATGCATAATACTAAAACCATGATTGAAATACCTTTCATTTTGGTCTTCTAAATGTGTACCATTTCTAATGTCATATCAATTATTGTTATGCTTTCTTTAAAGTAAATTTTTAAGAGCAATAAAAGAAAATGACAGAGAACAAACATTTAAGATTTCTTGAAAAGCATATGGTAATATTCAATCATATCTCCTATCTTTCATAACTGTATCCATTAATCTGAGCAATAGATTTGAGGATAAAAATAGATAATATATCAATCACTGTTAATCAGCCATTCTTATTTTGAAAATCTGTAACATATGTGTTGTTATATGTTACCCTATTACTGTCTTTTCTTTTGTTTTTCTTACTCTTGTTTTTGCTCTAAAACATAAAAGAAATTATTTTTAAAAAGGAAGAAGAAAAACTTATTTAGCTCACAGATGGTAGGGATTTCAATACATAAACTCCTGACTCCAAAGGAGGGAGGCACATAGCACAGGGTCAACAATTTGTAGGTGCAAAAGCAACAAAATAAACAAGAGAAAATCAACAGTGACTTCTGCTACTTTTTACTCTATCTAGTCTGCTAGGATTAAATCAGTGCCAAAGCAAATATTGAACTGATCACACACTATGATTCCCAGCAACACAAATCTAGATTCAGCTACCTCTGAAGAAGGCCTTATGAATACATTAGACTTTGGGGGGACATCTATAGACAAACCATAACATTTCACTACAGCTTTGCTCAAACATACCTCTATGTAAAAGACGTTAGTCTGTTTCCAAGAGGCGCCAAAGCCATAATAATTTCAAAATTGCAGAAAAGTGCAAGTCGAAAGGCCCCTTTGAGAAATTAAAGAAGTCTACAACATATCACTCTGAATGTGCCTTATTTCAACTGATAATTTAAAGCAGATTTGAGACTTTGAGCCCAGATATAATTGAAAAGAAAGCTAAGCACTTACCACATTCAAATGGTACATTCCCATTCCAAAATGTACAAGTAGTGAGCCACAAAGCAATAGGACAAAAGCAAGACCCAAATCCAGCAGGATAAACATTACTTCGTACAGTTCCCTGTGCAGCATCTAAGGTAACCTGTGACAAGATGTAAACTCCAAAGGGCTGGAGTTTCTCTGCCTCTGTGGTACTCACAGTGGTTGTAGCTCCCAGGACTTCTCTTTTAGGTCAGCTCTACTGCCTCATTGCAGTGTTCCTCAGATGACCAACAATCCTGGTTTCTTCCAACTTCTGAGGTCTACACTTCAGCTTTGGTCTTGCATTCACAGATTCACCACTGCCCTCTCAGTGGCACACTGCCTGGCCTCCCAGGCCTTCTTCTGAAATCTAGGTGGAAGCCTTTGTTACCCCCACTCTTATGTTCTGCATGCACCTAAAACCAGCATCACATGGAGGATACCAAGGTCTGCTTCCAGATGGATCAGCAACCAGACTTCCCTCTCTTTGGGCTGTAGGGGATGAGAAATTGGATCACTGAGCACCCTGAATCTAATCCTGAGAAACAAATTCTCAAGGTCAAATACATTCTGGCACATGGTGCTCTGAGGATTTCCTATCAAAGCAAAGTCTTTCACTTTTGCAAATTTGATGCTGGATACAGTGGAGTTTTATTGTTCCTTTTGATGATGTTTGATAGAATTTTTCTCTTCTGTTGTTCCTTCACAGCAATCAAGATCTCCTCTGCTCTACTTTTTTAGTTTATAACTTTACTGGTGCTTCCATTGTGGCCAGACTCTTAGAGTTTTAATCATTCTGCTGGGCTCTTTGCTTTTTATCCTCAACATGAATATGGCAAAAGTCTTCAACAGTGGCCTTTCTATCACCTCAACATACAACTACCTTCACATTTCTTCTGCCAGTTTAACTATTCTGGCATCCTCTTAGCTTCAATGCAGACAGAGTCTGTAAGTGTATAGTGCAGACAAACATTTTCCAAGCTATAACACACGTTATCTGGAGTCTAATAGTCAATGTTATCCTTTTTCCTGGCAGAAACATCTTGAACCTTGTCTTTATATGCTTTCTGTTTTTCTGTGCACTGACAAGAATATCCTATACAGAGCAGACTTTGGCTCTAAATTTTCAGCTGGATTATCTGAATATTTCTGACTATTCCCCTCAAAAATATGGTTCCAAAGGATCTTGTATCACCTGTCCTGGTAATGTCAGAGCAGGCCCACTATTTCTCTGGTACCAAATCATGTCTCAGTTATGTTGCTCATTGCTGAGACAAAATACTTGACATTAAAAGTAAATCAAGGAAAGGTTTATTTAGCTCAGAGATTTTATAGGTTTCAGGCTGTAATGGGTTGGCTCCAGTGTAGCATGGTACATGGCAGAGTTGCAAAGTTTTATGGTGGTAGAAGAGAACAAATGTAACAAACAAACCTTATCAGTGTCTTTCTGGAACTTTTTCACTCTATCTAGTCTTCAGTGAAATGATCATACATCTTTAATCTAAACTTCATACAATTTAGATTTTTCTGAATTTGACATGGCCTTATGAGTCCCTGTCAAGTTATATAAACATGAAACAAAACAGATTCCTTGACTTATACACATTATCATATCTAACCCAAAAAAGCAGAAACATGCTTATCTACCAATAATTAGAAATGAAAGTGAGATAGTATTCCAGAAACACATACTGGGGCACCCCATCCTGCTGTGGTTCAGTGACGACTTTGAGGAGATAGTTTGTGTTGGCTCAGTGACAGAACTCTGAAGAACAATCAGGAGAAAAGTTATCAGATCTCCACAGAGAGAGCATTGACCAACTGACCATTCCATCACGTCGTTGTGATATATCTCTGACATGTTTGATTGATGATTTGAAAGTGGTAGCATGCCCTACATCCAGGTTCAATATCGATTTGAAAACAAGAGGATGTTTGAGAATGTATTTCCTGCAGACTTTGTTAGTGAAGGTAGTGACCACACCAGAGGATGGTTTTACACCCTGCTGGTATTGGCCACAGCTCTCTTTAGACAACCACTTTTCAAAAATTTGATTTTGAATGCGTTCATCCTGGTGAGTGATGGCAAGAAAATGAGAAAATAAAAAAAGTATTATCCAGATCCAGTCTCAGTCATCCAAAAGTATAGCACTGATGCTATCAGGTTATATCTCATTGTTTCTCCTGTGGTAAGAGCAGAAAACCTCTGCTTTAAGGGGAGGGTGTGCCGGCCATCCTTAAGGATGTGTTGCTTCCATGGTACAAAACCTACCAGTTTTTCACACAGAACATGCTAAGACTCGAAAACTAGGAGGAAGTGGAATTCATTTACAATGAGAATACAGTCAGAGAAAGCCCCAACATCACAGATTGGTGGATTCTCTGCTTCATGCAGTCCCTTCTGGGTTTATTTGAGACTGAAATGGCAGCTTATAGGCTTTATACTGTGGTGCCTCACCTGGTCAAGCTTGTAAATGTTCTGACCAATTGGTATGTCAGAATGAATCATCAAAGACTAAAGGGTGAAAATGGGAAGGAAGATTGTGTTATGGCTCTGGAGACCTTCTTTTGTGTCCTGTTTTCTCTGTGCAGACTTATGCCCCTTATATACCATTTCTCTCTGAATTGATGTACCAGAATTTAAAGACTCTGCTTGCTCCAGCTTCTGTCCAGGACAAGCATACACTCAGAATCCACTACCTCATGGTACCTTGTGTTTGAGAGGACTTGATTGACAAGAAAACCAAGAATGCAGTGTCTAGGATGCAATCTGTCATTGAACCTGAATGAGTGATTCAAGACTGAAAAACTATTCCAATAAAGTATCCTTTGAAAGAAATTGTGGTTATCCATCAAGATCCTGAAGCTCTGAATGGTATCAGATCCGTGGAGAAGCATATTCTTAAGGAATTGAATGTTTGTAAAGTTACACTCTATGTATAAAAACAAGTACAGCATATGGTTAAGAGCAAAGATAGATCAGACGGTCCTATAAAAGTACCTGAAGGGACCCTTTAAAGCAGTGGTGGTGGCCATCAAGCAGCCGGACAGTGAGGAACTGGGGCAGTTCCAGAGGAGTGGGAGAGTTGTTGTGGAAAGGCACAAGCTACATGAGGAAGACATCTGCCTCTTTTATACCTTCTACCAGGCTACAGGTGGGACTGCCCAGTTTGAAGCATACTCAGATGCTCAGGCATCTCTTAGATGTACCAGTAAATGATGGATGAAGGAATGGCTCAGGAAGCTACAAATCACACCCAGAAACTTTGCAAAATTTGCAATCTGGTTCTGATGGATGAAATAACATTGTATTACGCTGCAAAGTCTGAAGAGAGGTATTTGAATAATATTATTGAAAGCTACACAGAGTTCATATTTACCACTATAAAGGCTCCCTTGAAACCATATCCAGTTTCTGCATCCGAAAAAATCCCTACTGAAGAGAAAGCATAGTTAAAAGGGTCTGGCCTGGAAATCACATTCACCAGGGTCTACAGGACCCTTAGCTAAATACAGAAAAAAAGTAGACATGTTATATATTTCTGCTGCTTAGGTTTTCCCAGGTAATTTGATGGAATATTTTATGTTTCACTAAATCAAACATGTAAACAAACAAAAAAGAGATAATAAGTTAAACATGTTACTCATAAGAACTCAATGTATTATACACAATAAAACATTCCAATGATATAATCTATTATATCTTTGAGTATACGAGTGCTTTTATGACAAAATTTGAACTCATTCACTATTTATTTATATATTTCCATCAATTTATTATTTAGAAAACCTGATAGCTGTGAAATCCCACTGTGGGATTTATGCATATTTTATACCTTGTTTTTGAATCACTACCTATACCTTTTATTGTTTCAGTAAATCTGTTAGCAAAACAAGAGAACATCTACAAACTAAAGAAAAAAACCTACACACAAAACCGATTTCTCTGATGATCTCATCAGTACATTAATACAAGTTTATTTTGTGGTGAAAATTTCAATATTTCGTATGGTATTGATGTATAATCTTTGCCAGTAATTTTCTGTCATTTTAAGAGGTAGCTACTAACTTAAAAAATTAAAGCCTAATTTTTTGTCAACATGACAATGATATCTCATTAAACTTTGTTCTTGATCAAAACATGCCAGAACACATGTGGTTGAGGTATGATATCCTTTGAATTTAAGGTCATCTTACACTACATGGTGGGCTAAGGCAATCCTGTACTTCATATTGAAAAACTATCTCAAAAAGCCCCCATTAAAGGATAGGTAGTGAATCTTCAAGATAAATGAAGCCAGATATGCTCATATTTTTAAAATACAGCAAAAGGAAGAAATGATGTTTTGAGTTATGCAGCAACTATGATGCCACTTAAAATACAATTGGTTGTATTTTCCATGATCTTAATATGTGAGGCATATTTATTTTTTTGGTGACAAGAATAAAAACCAGAGCCAAGCAGATGCTGTACCTCTGAGCTGCATTGCCATCTCTAAAGATTTTCATACTTTATAAAGAAAATGCGGAGCTGGTGAGATGGCTCAGTGGTCTAAGGCACCTACTTAGAACAAACTAAGCTAAGCAAAGCACAGGGACCACGGTTCAA
>NW_004524885.1:1444125-1452633 GCF_000260255.1 Octodon degus
TATATATATAGAAAGAAAGAAAGAAAATGGGAAACACAAAATATCACAGAGAATTTTCTTAGAAGATGAGGAGAGAAAATGACAAATGATCAATTACAATGGAGTAAGAACCATATATATTTGACCAAAGTACACAGCAAAACCTCCATAGCAAACCAGTTATCAGACAGGTTATCATCATGAGACACTCTTCAGAGAACAAGAAGACAAGCAACATGTGAAGTATGCCTGGTCAAAAAAGACAGGAAAGCAAAATTTGTGCTGTCAATATAAGCAGTACTTATTTATGTCACATTTGTTTTCATGCATGAATACTGCCTTAGGTGTCATAATTAAAGTAAATATTATTTCTGTTTTAAATTGTTATTTATATTTTCATTGTAACTCATATTGATGTTTGTTTCTACTGTCATTTTCTTAACTGTAGAAAACAATCAGTTTATGTAGAAAATGTTTCCTCTAACATTCAGTCCATATATGGTATTTTATTTTATTGATATTTTATTTTCATACAAATACACATTACATAGTATGATATTAAACTCCTAAGAAAATAGGAAGACAAGAAAGTTGACAAGTTTGACCTTCCAAGAACCATAGCAAAATAGAATATATTGGCTGTCAATGTAAGTGATACTGCTTTATGGAACATATTGTTTTCATATGTGAAGATTGCCTTAGGCTTGCTAATAGAAGCAAAGGTCATTTATATGGTAAAATTTTATTTGTATTGTCATTGAAGTTCAAGTAGGAACTTATTTCTCTTATATTTTTAAATATCTAAATAAGTAAACAGTTGATGCTGAAAATATTGACACATTCTAAACTCAGTACTTATTAAAATTTCATTTCATTTTAATTTTTAGCACTTATTAAAATTTTAATATATCATTTTATTGAAGTTGTTTCTCCTGTTAAGTACACATTGTATGATATAACTCATAAAATGAAAATATATAATTGATCAACATGAAAATTATTAAAAAATTAACATGGGCATTATATACTCTTTGTGAAGCCCCTTTTAAAATATTTCTGTGATGTCTCAAGCTACTCAGCAAACATGCAAAAATCTACAACAAAATACTAACAAGTGAAGCATATCTTCAGAAAGATTGTACATCGTGATCAAGTAGGTTCCATCTCAACATTGCAAGGATGGCTCGATATATACAAGTTAGTAAATGTAACATCACATTAATAGAATCAAACTTAAGGAGCACATGTTCACACCAATAGATGTAGAAAAGGGTTTCAACAAAATCCAACACCTTTCATGATGAGATCCCTGAATAAAACAGGTATATATGGACAATACCAGAAGATAATAAAGGTTATTTATGCCAAACTAATAAACACATCATAATAAATGATGAAAAGTTGAAATCATACTACTAAAATCAGGAAGAAGTAAAAGATGTCCACTATAACCACTTTTTAAAATGTATTAGATAGAATTTCTCACTACATAGCTCAGACTCATAGCGATCCTCCCGTGTGGAGCCTCCCCAGCTCTGGAATCACAGGCATGTGCCACCAAGCCTTGTCTCATTTGCCAAATCAGTGCACTGGGTGTGGGTTTGGCACAGCATGTGGTGCCAGGGACTGAACCAGGGTACATGCACATGCCAAGCAGGAACCTAAACCACTGAGCTATCTCACCAGCCCCTATGACTACTTTTTAAACTTAGTACTTGAAAAATTATCAAGAGCAGTTAGGTAAAAGAAAGAAATAAATGGATATATATATATATATATGAAATAATTCAAATTACTATTATTTGCAGATTATATAATATTCTACATAGAACACCCAAAAAACTCTACCAAAAATCTCAGCATTAATAATGAGCTTCAGCAATGTATCAGAATACAATATCAACACAAAAATTCATTTGCATTTATGTACACAAATAATGAGATGAAATGAAAATGAAATACTTACAAATTGATTTAACTAAGGAAGTGAAGTACCACTACAAAGAAAATTATAGTACTCTGAAAAAGGAGAGAGATGAGGACAACAGAAAATGGAAAGTTGCCCACTGCTACTTTATAGGCAAAATAAATATTGTCAAAATGACCATATTCCCAATTCTGCTGTACAGATTCAGTGCACTCTCAAGCAAAAAATCAACAGCATACTTTATAGATGTGAAAAAAAAATCCAAAAATGCATGTAGAACCACAAGAGACTCAAAATATGGAAAGCAATTTGAACAACAATAGCAAAGCAGAAGACATAGTAATATATGACTTCAAGATGTACTACAAAGGAATATTAATAAAAACAATATAATAATGGCACAAAAATCAATATGTAGAATAATGTGACAGAACTGAGGATATAAAACTTCTTATACATTCAGCTATTGTATTGTCATCAAAGAGGTTCAAAGCATAAGACAAATGAAAGAGACCTGTTCAACAGTTGGTGCAGGGAAAACTGATTATTGTGTGCAGAGATTGAAACTAGAACCTTATCTCCCAACATATAGTAAATTAAAGTCAAAGTGTATCAAGATGTAAACATTGAAATAGAAACATTAAACTTCCTGGAAGATAAAATATGTAAAACACTTGCAGACATAAATGTAGGAAGGTATTTTCCAAGTATAATATCAACTACAAAAAGAATAATAGAAAAAAAACACATATGAGATTATAGCATTCTAAAAAACTTTTGCACAGCAGAAGATTCAATCAGCAGAGTGAAGAAATTACCTAAGCAATGAGAAACAATTTTTTCAGTTACAGCTCTGATACCTGATTAATATACTGAGAATATCTAAAGTATTCAAAAAAATTAACCACTTATGTTAAATACCAAGTCAAAAATGCACACTGTGCAAAGGATGAACAGATACTGTACAAATGAAGTACAAATGGTAAAAAGGAATGAAGGTTCAACATCTCTCTCATCATTAGACAGTTGCAAATGAAAAGAAAGCTCAGATTCCAATTTAATTCAAGATAGAATGACAATGATCTAGAAATTAAAAATTAACAGCTTCCATGGCTGTGGTGAATAAAATGCATGCCTCCATTATTGGGCAAATGTAAACTTGCATAATCATTATAGAAAGTGGAGTTTTCAGGGCCAGTGAGATAGCTCTACAAATTAAGCACTGACTTAAGCAAGCAAGGGAAAGTGATTCAATCCCTGGCATGACATGCTGCACAGGCCCCAAGCTCAGGCAACTGAGCTGGCCACTAAGACTGGGCAAGGTTGTACACATGTGTAATCCCAGTGCTGGGAAGTTTGAAACAGGACTATCACTACAGTTCCAAGCTGTAGATTTTGAGTGGCCTGAGGAACAAAAGAGAGGTGTGATCTGTGGGCCCAGTGATAGCAAGCACATAGCTTTCCTGGAGCCATTTAAAAGCTTTGGCAGACTCTGGGTGACCTGCAGGACTCTGTCTGCATGATTGCTAGAAGCTTCAAAACTGCTAACCTGCAGGAGCAAAAGGCAACCTCAATCCTCTAGCCCACCCAGAAGAAATCTATGAGGCAAAGACAAAAGAACTTCAAAATCACAAACTGAAATCTCTGAAATAAGAGCAACTGAAGTAAATAAACAAGTTCATCAGTCTATAGAAGAAATAAGAGCAAAAATAATCTTTCCATTCAAATTAGAAATGACAATAGCCATGAAAGATTCGCTCAGTATAGGTAAAAAAATACATATTTTTTAAAAAACATAGAGGAGAATAGGAAAATGATGAAAGCACCAAATGAACAGTCCAATACAGGAAAGAAGTAGAATGCATGAAACAGATTTAATATACAGGAAATTAAGAAATGCACTGAAAATTTGCAAAATCACCTAAATGAAACTGAAGATAGATTTTCAGATCTCAAAAAAATTGCTGCAGTTAAAGAACGTGAAAGGAAAGATAACTGAAAAGTAACAAGGAATCAGGGAATAATTCAACAGCTACAAGATAACACTGACAAAAATAAGAATAATAGGTGTCAATGAAGCAGTTGGGCCAGTCAAATAGCTCAGTAGATTAAAACATCTGCAAGCAGGAGCAGGGGCCAGGGTTTCCATCCTCAGGCCTGCTGTGCCAGCCCTGTCCCAGAGTGCACTGAGATGGCAATTGAGACTGGGCATGGTGGTGCTTGCCTGTAATTCCAGCCCTTGGGAGGCTGTAAACAGGAGAATCACTACGAGCCTGATCTAGTAGTGAGACCATGAACACCTTGTAGACCCTTTTCTAAAATACAGAAAAAAGAAAAAAAATGAAGCAGTGGGAGACAACACAAACAACATAAAGACTATTTACAAAAGTACTAGCAAAAAATTTTCCAAGCATGAGAACCTGACATACAAATAAGTAAGACATATAGAAATCCACACAACCATAGCCACAACAAATCTATACATAGATATATAATAATCAGTGTCTCAGAAATTCAGCAAAACAGTAAAATATTAAAAGCTGCTAGAGAGAAGAAACAGATCACTTACAATGGAAAGCCTATCAGAATCATAGCAGATTTCTGGACACAAACCATCAAATCAAGAAGAGCTAAGAGGAGCTGGGGAGATACCTCAGTAGAATAAGATCTTGCTTGACAAGTGCAAGGGCCTGAGTTCAACCCCTAGTCCTGAAAAAATATAAATAAGGGCTAGGATTGAATTATTTCAGGTCCTGAAAGAAAATAACTCCCAACCAAGATTGGTGTACCCTACAAAACTATCATACTCAGTAGTAAATAAGATCCTTCCATTACAAACAACTAAAGAAATTCATGACCACCAAACCAACCGTACAAAGAGTACTGGCAGATATTCTAGAAAGAGACAGAAGTGATCACAGATTCAAGAACAACAGAAAGGAACCACTAAACAGAGCAAGTAATTAAAAAGAGGGAAAAAGTACAGAAAGTATACCAGGAAAATAACCTCAAATATAAGCAAATAAGTATCAGTTATAATAATCAAAGTAAATGGTATCAATTCAGCAATCAAAAGAAACAGACTAGCAGAGCAGATTAAGAAACAAAATTCAACAAAATGCTGCATAAAAGAAACACATTCAACTCAAAAGGAAATTCAGAGATAAAAAGTCAAAGTATAGAAAACAGTTCTCCATGGCATAGGAAATCAGAAAAAAACATGGGTAGTTATGCTGGGTACAGACAATATCAACTTGAAATGAAAAAAATATTCAAAGAGATAAAGAAGGTCATTACGTACTTGAAAAGAAAAAAAAAAAAACTACAAGACGAAGTGATAACAATTATACATATATATGTACTGAAGGTAGTAGTGACCACCTATATAAGCCAAATTTTAACAGACATGAAAATTCAAATGTAGAATAATATAACAGTAGTGGGTGACTTCAACATGCCACTGTCATAAAGATATAAATCAACTAGAAAAAATCAGCAAACAATTAACAGAACCAAACCAAACATGCACAAAAATTGATGTGGTAGAACTTTATGGAGTGTTTCACCCAAGAAAAACAGAATGCATATTTTGTTCAGCTGCACATGGGGTATTCTCCAAAATTGATCATATAGTAGCACACAGAGCACTCTTAAGTAAATGCAAAGAGACTGAATTTATCCCATGTATACTGTATGATCACAGTGTAAGAAAATGGGAAATTATTGACAAAGGAAACTACAAAAACACCATAATCACATGAAATTTAAATAACAACCTCCCAAACAACCAGTGGGTTACAGATGAAATTGAAGAAGAAATTAAAAATTTATATTTACAATCAAATGAAAATGCTGAAACAACCTATCAAAACTTGTGGGATGCATTGAAATGTGTTTGAAGAGGAAAATATATAGTGGTAAATTTGCACATTAGGAAAACAGAACAAGCCCAAATAAATGATGTTATGCTGCACCTCAAGCTCCTAGGAAAGGAAGAACAAGATGTGCACAAACTGCAACAAATTCAGCAAATTATAAAAATTAGAGCAGAAATGCATTGTAGACAAAGAAAACAATACAAAGAACAAATGAAACAGTTTACTCCATGAGAAAATAAAAAATAAAATGGAAAAACTCCTAGCTAACTTAGTCAAAAAAAGAAAGAAAAATACCTAATGAAAAGGACAATATCAATACAGACCCTAGAAAAATTCAGAAGATCATCAATACCTCCTTCCAAAATCTTTACTCTCACAGGATGGAAAACAGAAGAAATGGATAATTTCTTAGATACATGTGAAATGCCAAAGCTGAGTCAAGAAGATACAGAAACTCTGAATAACCCAAAAATGAGCAACTAAATTGAAAACGTAATAAAAAGTTACCAACGAAGAAAAGACCAGGTCCCAAATGATTCGCAGTAGTATTTTAGAGGAAATTTACAGATTTTATGCCAATTTTTCTCTCAAACTCTTCAATGAAACTGAAAGGGAAGCAATTCTCCCAAACTCATTCCTGGAAGCAAGTATTACTTTGATTCCAAAAGCAGAGAAAGATCAAACTAAATAAAGAACTACACTTCAATTTCTCTAGTGAATACAGATGTAAAAATCCACAATAAAAATACTAGCAAATAGAATGCAGCAAATCATCAAGAAGATTATGCATCAAGACAAAGTGTGGTTCGTTCCAGGAATGCAGGAATAGTTGAACATACATAAATCTATAATCATAATATGCCATATCAATAGAACCAAGAACAAAGCCCACATGATCATCTCAACAAATGCAGAAAAATCTTTTGAGAAAGTTCAACACTGAGCACTTTATTGTTTATACTTTTTGTCTTCTTAATTTCTGACAAATTCCTTTATTTTTCCTATCATTTTCCAATTTTGCATGCATATATCTGGTAATATGAATAAATGGTTTGAAGACAATACTATGTACTACAACAAATACTGTGTTCATACTATTTTATTATATGAAATTCTGTATCACTTGTAATTGTTTTGTCTTTTAGTTCTAATTTGTACTCCCTTTAAAAAAACAAAAAATAAATTCCAACAATCATTCATGATAAAACTCTACAGAGACTCATAATAGATGGTCTACATCTCAATCTGATAAAAAGCCACCTATAAGAAACCAACAGCCAACATCATACTAAATCAGCAAAAACTGAAGACCTTCAGTTTAAAATCAGGAACAAGGCAAGGTTGTTCACTGTCTTTACTCCTATTCAATATACTTCTGGAAACATTATCCAGAACAATTAGACAAGAGATAGAAATAAAAGGAATAAAGATTTGAAAGGAAGAAGTAAAATTATCATTATTTACTTCAGTAGAATTTTTGTACAAATCAATGAATGCACTGAGAGAGAAATTATGGAAGCCATAACTTTCACAATAACATCTAAAAAATGAAATACCTAGGGATCAATCTCACAAAGGATGGAAAAGATTCTTACAGTGAAAATCACAGTCCTCCAGGAAAAGGGAATGAAGAGGCTTTCACAAAATGGAGAAATATTGCATACTCCTAGATAGGAAAAACCAATATTGTGAAAAGGCCATATTTCCCAAATTTTTATACAGATTCAATGCGATCTCAATTAAAAATAACATTAGTATACCTTGTAGAGCTAAGAACCCTTCCCTCAAATTCATTTGGAACCAGAAGAGACCCAGAATATCAAAATTAATACTAGGAAACAAATGAAAGGCCGGAGGTATCACAATCCCTGACATAAAACTATACTATAAAGCTATTGTGATAAAATAAGCATAATGCTTGCATAGAAACAGACCTGAAGATCAATGGAATAGGTTATAACATGTAGATACAACTGCAAACACTCAGCCACCTTATGTTTGATAAAGCAGCCAAACATGCTCAATAGAAGAAGGATAACATTTTTTTTTAACTTTCTTTTGTTGGTTGTATGAGGGATCAAATTCAGGACCTTGCACTTGCCAGGCAAGCATTTATTCCACTGAGCTATCTCCCTAACCCAAAAACACTTTAATAAATGGACTCAAAATTCAAGGAACCAATCCATAAGTGGGCATCTGAGATGTGTATACACTTATCAGAGGAAGAAATACAAATAGCAAATAAATATATGAAAAAATGTTCAAAATCATTGGTCTTTTAAGAAATACAAATTAAAACAACACTGGTATACTTCTCACTTCAGAATGAATGTCTATCATTGAGCTAGCCAATAATAAATGCTGGATGAGCTGCTGGGAAAAAGGAACCCTTCTGCACTGTTAGTGGGAACACAGACCAGTACAATCTCTGTGGAAATCTGTCCAGAGATTCCTTAAAAAGCTATGACTGGAGACGACATTCAAGCCAGATATTCTTTTTTTTTTATTTATTTTTTCAAAGTTTTATTGACAAAGAGATAGCAATGAGACAGTTTCAAATCAAATCGGAAGGACAGTTTCAACAAATAATACACTGCATATATTCTTAGTGGTTAATTGCTGTACAAGATGCGGACTTGTGATCCTATTCACAAATACCATTAGAACAAATCATTCTATTCATTAAGAGAATGCAACTATATATCTATCCCAACCTCTTTGAAT
>NW_004524885.1:1459071-1464027 GCF_000260255.1 Octodon degus
TCGGCGGGCGGGGTGGGGGAGGCACTTAGGAGTGGTGGGGGGCGGCCCAAGCGGCTGGGAGAGGGTCCGGCCCACGCTGCGCCTTGGCTGGGACTGGTCCCGCCGGCGCAGGGTAGCAGGAAACTCTCCGCACACTCACTGGACCTGGGCTAGGACTGGGTCTGCAAGCCAGATATTCTCATCCTCCATATTTTTTTCCAGAGTATCTGAAAACCCCATACCACAGCCATATATGCACTCCCATGTTTATAGCAGCACAATTTGTCATAGTTAAATACTGGAAACAACCCAAATGCCCATCAACTGAAGAATAGATAAGGAAGATGTGCTATCATTACCCAATGGAGTGTTATTCATCTACAAAATCGGAAAAAATGGGCCTTTTGTCAGTATATGGATGCAACTAGAGAATATAATTTTAAGTGAAATAAATCAGACCTGCATATGCAAAATCCATATTGTCTCCTTAGTGTGAGAAAGTGAAAGAGAAAAGTAAAATTTGAAGAGAACAACAAATACTAAGAAAGGCAATGAACTCATTGAAAAGGAGAGAGTTAATGAGTTGAGGACAAGAGATGGAGTGCGTGAAGAGATTTATTTATGTATATAAGCATGATGATTTGGACAGCCATGCTACGCATATCTAAGGGTCTATGGAAAGGCGAAGATAGTACTTAATTTGTTTTTTCCCTTTTTTCAGATGTTTGTACATTTTTCTTCTTAATTCCTTATACATTTCTTTTTATTTTCTTATTCTAGTTTTACATACATACATCTGTTTATGTGATAACTGGTTGGACAAAAACACTATGTATTACAACAAATGCTATGAAATTCATATTACTCTATTAAATGAAATGCTATATCACTTGTAATGTTTTTGTTTACATTCTAATTTGTATTCTTGAAAAAATGAAAATAGATTTTTTGAAATAAGTGAGATTGGAAATTCCATACAAGGTATCTACCTCATTCTAAATATCTTCCCTAAAGGACTTGAGACATCAAGTGATACTAATACTAATGTCTATAGTGATACTAATGTTTATAGCTACACAACCCTTAATAGCCTTCAATAGTTGATAGGTTAAAGAAAGTGTGTTGTGTATACATAGTAGCAGGTACTTGCTATAAAGAATGACTGATTTGAAATAATTGTAGGAAAATTGATTTACCTTAAAAATTAATGTTCAGTGAAATAAACCAGATAAACAAACTTCCATACAATGTGCTATTTCTGATTTGAATGTGGCAAAGTCCAAACTGAATGACTTAACAGATGCATAAAAGGGAACAAGGAGACAGATCTGCAATAGGGAAGAGGTCCAGAGGAAAACGCATGAGGGTTGGGAAAGAGTGGAAGGGGAAAGAGTAGAATAAATACATGCCATGTACAGAAACACAATAATATCAACTAGTGGAATCATATGGCACACCATGAATTATGCTCAATAATATAAACAAGAATGAAAAATGAGAAGGAGAATTAGAGGAGGACGGCAGGAATTGGAGTGAAGTGAAGTAAGATTAGAATTTTTTTTTTTTTTGGTGGAACTGGGTATTGAACTCAGTCCTTTGCACTTGCCAGGCAAGGACTTATTCTACTGAGCTATCTCCCCAGCCCCTAGAAAACTTTTAAAAGGAAGAAACAAGCTGTGTTACATGCACATTACTGCTCTCCCAATATAATTGCAATTTGCATGAACTGGAAATGCTATATTATAATTAAAAATTATTTTTAAAAAACAGTCATGAAAGTACAAGACAACAAAATGCCTCTCAAAACTCCTAAATCTTCTGAAGCAAATTTGGAGGACCTGAATGGTAGAATGATACGAGCCACATTTCAGAATTTGTTTAAAAGGTAACAGAGAAGGGCCAGTGAGATAGCTCAATGGACTAAGTGCCTGGTTAGGCCAATACAAGTCCCAGAGTTCGATCCTTGGCACTATATGCTACACCAACCCTGCCCCCAGCTGCTGAGCAGGAGACCAAGTACTGGTGTGGCGGTGCACATCTGTAATCACATTGCTGGTGAGGCTGAAAGCAGGAGGATCACTACACTGCATAGTGAGACCCTGAACAAAATGCAAAAACAAGCAAAGAGAAATAAAATAAAAGGTAACCAGAGATTCAAAAGTAGATTGAAGTAAATTGGTTTACAGAAGATGACACTATATAGATAATGAAAACAGTAACCAAAATGATGCAGGAAATTTCATAAGACACTAGTAAAAATCTAGCTAAGGTTCAGAAAATTATACAAAGCACAAATGACCAGCTTATTAAACAGCCTAGAATCTGGGAAATGTTTGCAATCATCAATCCAGGAAATTTTAAATGTATTAAAGTTTGGGAATTAAAAACAGCCTATAATGAAAACAGAATTTCAGAAGTAGAAAAAGATGTCTTCAAAGACTTACTATTCCAAGACATCTTAAAAACATCTCAACACAGAAAATGAATCTAACAACTGCTAGATGACCTAAAGATGAGTAATCTAAGAGTAACTGAATTAAGAGAAAAAAGCAGAAGAAAGCACAAATAGCATGAAAGTCTGTATACAGAAATAATCACAAATTTTATTGAAGTACAGAAAGATATATGCAGATAAGAACATAGGGGAATGGGGAGATACCTAAGTGGCTTAAGCCTCTGCTAGACAAGAATATATAACCACAAATAGGCATGACCACAAATTCTTTTCATACTACATTATATTCTAAATATTAGAAGAGCATTACAAGGACAAAATCTTAAAACAATTAGAGGAAGTTTATGAATCAAATATAAAGGTATGCCTATTAGAATTAGTGAAGACATCTCTCCAAAAACCTTAAAGGCTAAGAGGGTTAACAGCAAAGTGTTTCAAGGCCTATAAGATAAAATCTTCCACATATGGGCTGCAGGTATAGGTCAGTGACATTGTGCCTGCCTGGAAAGAACAAGGACCTGAGTTTGATTACCAATACCAAAACCCAACAAATAAACAAACATAAACCTTCCAAATTTAACTTATGGATCTTACAATACTGTCCATTAAAATTAACAGAGGAATCTATGACAAGTAGTATATCAAGAAATGTTTGGGCACCAAAAACAATTTAAAAACATTCTCAAGAATATCCTAGAAAAGAAAATGGGGTAATCAATGCCAATAAATAAAATAGAATAAATATACTTCATGGGATGAGCAGCTGAGCAAAAATGGAAAAATGAGAAAATCAACACCATGAAAATAATTCAATGATAAGAAAGGTTAATACCTCTCAATAATGATTTACTAGAAATTATCTCAATTCCTGACCAAAAGATGCAGATTGGATGACTAGATCAAGAAACATAACACAGTACATTGTGTATAGGAAACTCATTTCAGTAGAAACAGAAGTTTATATATGAAAATCAAAAGATGGAAAACAATATTCCATGGAACTGGAACCGAGAAAATAAGCCAGAATATTTATACTAATTTCAGGAAAAATGGATTTAAAAACACGACATATCAGAAGATACAATGAGAGTCACTACCTATTGGTTAAAGAAACAATTCAGTAGGAAGAAATAACAATTATAAACACATCCCTACCAACTTAGCAAGACAAACTTATATACCCATCTTAGTAAGTCAAACACTGATGGATTGAAAAATCAGATAGACCCCAATGCAATTGTAGTGAAGGACCTCAGTCCTTCACTCACAAACACACAGATCAACTATACAAAAAATCAACAAAGTCAAATCATGGTTGAACTAAACTTTTGGAAAAATTGTATTTAATAGATAACTACACACTCATAGCCTTTTCAACAGAATGTAAGTCCTTATCCAAAATAGATGAAAAACTAGCCCATAAATCATGCTTAAGAAAATGTTTCACTCTTTTTCTTTGTTTTTGTTTTGTTTGTTTGTTTGTTTGTTTGTTTTGTATTTTAGGGAAGGATCTACAAGGTTTTCAGGATCTCATTACTAGATTGAACTGGTAGTGATCCACCTGTTGACAGCCTCCCAAGAGCTAGGATTACAGGTGTGTGCCACCACACCCAGTCTCAATTGCCTTGCTGTCTCCCTGGGGGCAGGGATGGCACAGAAGCCCCAGGGTCTGTCTTTGTTTTTGATAATTGTTTTCTTTTTTACTCTGGTATAAAATAAAATAAAGAAAAATGAAAAAAAATAAAAAATATCAGCAATATGTTATCAGATCATAGAGAAGTAAAACTAAAAATCAGTGGCAAATAATACCATGGAAATTCTTTAAGCATGTGGAAACTAGTGACAACATTTTTTTAACATTTTGAATAATCAATGGATCACAGAAGAAATTAAAAACAATTCCTACAGTCAAACAGCAATGCCAGTATGACATAGCAGAACCTATAGCACAAAAGAAAGCAGTCTTAATAAGGAAATAAATTAATTTTTCATGTATTTAGTACAGGGTCTATGGCATCTCACTTCACAGACTGGATTCATAGTGATTCTCCTATTTACAGCTTCCCAGGAGTTGAGATTAAAAGTGTGTGCCACCATGCCCAGTCTCAGTCACCCTCTCAGCTCACCCCAGTAGATGGGCCAGCACCACATGGGGATTGAACCCTGGTGCACTGTGCTTGCCAAAGCAGGTAATTTAGTCCACTTAGCTATTTGGATGGGCCTTCATAAGGAAATTTAAAATGTTGAATTTTCATATCAGAAAAAGAATGAGCTCAAATAAATTATTCAATAATGTGCCTTAATGTCCTAGACAAATAAGAAAAATCCATATATAAAACTAATAGAAGAAAAGAAATTATAAAGATTATTGCAGAAATTCATGAATTTGAGCACAAAAAAGAGCCAATGAATAGAGATTTCTTTGAAAGAATAAGGGCTGGCCAGATAGCTCAGCTGACCAAAGTGCCTGCTTTGGCAGAGCATAAGGGCTGGAGATCATTCCCCTATTTGCTGCACCATCC
>NW_004524885.1:1467862-1470739 GCF_000260255.1 Octodon degus
AGAGAATGGGCGTGGTGGCACGTGCCTGTAATCTCTGTGGTTGGGAGAATCACTACAAGTCCTATCTGTATAGTAAGATCCTGTACACCCTGTAGACTTTGTCCTAAATTCATAAAAGTAATTTTAAAAAGAATAAAAATAAAACATAAACCATTAGTCTTGTAAAAGTAAGGGAATAAAATATGAAATTAGAAAACGAAAATAATTGCAATGCCCCCTAAATTAAAATGTGAAAATGACAAAGGAGTTTTCCAAAATGCATAAGGTTATCAACAACTGCTTTGATAACCTGAACTCTAATAAAATGAAAAATTTAGAAGAAATGTCTAAATTCACAGGTGCATATTAACTTCCAAACCTGGATAACAAATATAAAAAAAATCCTGAATAATCCAATATGAGTCAAAGAAAGCAAAGAATTTTAGTTTATTTTACTTTATCTTTTTTTCATTGTTTGTGTATTTGGTACAGGGTCTCACAAGGCAGAGTGGACTCATGGTGATCCTCCTGTATACAGCCTCCCCAGCACTGGGCTCACAGATGTGCATTACTATGTCTAGACTCTGTCGCTGCCTCACTGTACCCTGGGGATGGGGATGGCACAGAATACAGGACCAGGGATTGAACCCTGGTGCCTTTGTCAAAGCAGGTGAAAACAAAGAATTTTAACAACTACTAAGTAAAACCCAGATCACAATGAATTCACTGATGAATTATATAAGAAATTTTGCAAAGATGCAACATCAGTATCTTTCAAACTTTTAATAAAATCAGAAGAGAAACAGAATTTTCAAAGAAATTTCTTTAATCAAACAATGTCATAATTCAAAATCTAGAATAAGACACAACCTAAATAACTAATGACATGTCAATCTCTTTAATGAATATAAAGTTAAAAATCCCCAAAATATACTGATAAGTAGAATACATCAAATCATCAAAAAGAACATATATCATGATAAAGTTCGATTCATTACAAAGATGAAAGAAAGGCTTACCATATGCAAATTAATAATATAATGTACCATATAAACAAAAAATGAGAAAAATCATACAATCATTTTATTAGGAGCAGCAAAAGCATTTGGAAAACATCTGATATCCATGCATGATAAAGCTTTTGAAGAAAATACTTGGAGAATTACATTATCTCATTCTGATGAAGGTCAAGACTAATGGCCACCATGATATTAAAGAGAGAAATGAAAGCTTTCCTTCTACTATGAAGAAAAGGACAATCGTGCCCACTATTATGGTTCTGTTGAATATGCTTCTCACAACATTAGCTAGAGCCATCAGGCAAGAGAAAGAAATAAAATGAATATTCATAGGAAAGGAAAAAGTTAAATTTTCATTACTTGCCCTTAGATTGCAAGCAGCCTGGATAAAATGTAAAGAATTGAAAGAGACTTGTCATTGTAGCTTGGTGCCTTCTGACATTTGTCTTCTGGATGCCATAAAGTTTTTTCCTATTCTGTGATGCCTCTCTGCCATCCAGCCTTGCCTTGGAGCTAGCTGACTATGAACAAAAACCTCTACAAACCATGAACCAACATAGGATTTTCTTTCATTAAATTTTATTGTTGGTTACCTTGTATCAAGAGTGAAAAAAATAACAAAGATATATGAACATCTGAAATTAATAAACACTTCATATGAAGTGCAAGTGGCCAAATAAAATAAGAAAAAATGTTCAACATCACTGGACATTTGAGAAAGGCAAATTAAAACAATACTGTGATTCCATCCAGAAACATGGTTGTCATCAGGAAACCAACCATACATCTCACCGAGGAAGAAGTATAATAGACCAAAACATATATGAAAAATATTCAAAATCACTGATAATTAGAGAAAAGTAAATCAAGGCAATGTTAAGGTCTGAATTTACTCCATAAAGAATGACAATCATCAGGAAAACAAAAAATAATTGCTGGCACAGCTGTGGTGAAAAAGGAATACCCCAACATTGTTGGTTAGAATGTAAGCTAAAAAAACCTTATGGAAATCAGTATGGGCATTTTTCAAACAACTAACATTAGAAATTTCATGAGTCTGAGGCTGGCCAGATAGCTCAGCAGATTAAAGTGCCTGCTTAGGCAGAGCACAGTGGCCAGGATTCGATTCCCAGTTTGCAGTGCCAGCCCCACCCTTGGGGGCACACTGAACTGGCGATTGAGACTGGGTGTGGTCGCACATGCCTGTAATCCCAGCACTTGAGGGGCTGAAAACAGGAGAACCCCTATGAGTCCAATCTACATAGTGAGACTCTATAGACCCTATAGAGCCTGTCTTAAATACATTAGTTTAAAGAAGAAGAAAGAAATGTCATGAGTACTCAATCAATGATTTAGGTATCATCCCCAAAGTGCATATAATATCATACGAGGATATATACATCATTGTTTTCTTAACAATGCAATTCAGAATAGCTAAATGTTGCAAACAGCCTATATACCAATTAGATGATTGGATAAAGAAAGGACAGATAGGATACATTTGCTGGAATATGAATACACACAAAAATATAATGTTGAGTGAAATAAAATAAATGCAAAATTAAATATCATATATTATCTCCCATTTGAGAAAGAAAAAGTACAAACAATGAGATTAACAAAGGGTGGATAGGAGAATGGAGAGTAGATCTCTTTCAAATATGAAGGGACCAAAGAGACTATAGGTGAAGGGTGATGGGAAGAGGAAGGACAAATGAGTAGAACAACCACAAGCCATGTACAGAAACCTATTAACACCAATGAATGCAAATATCATATACTAAAAATAAAATATGAACTCAGATTATTATAAAGAAGAATTAAAATGAAGAAAGAATAACTAGAGTTGGAGGAAAGAAGGGGATTAAAAATAGAGACA
>NW_004524885.1:1470839-1473940 GCF_000260255.1 Octodon degus
AGAGAGAGAGAGAGAGAGAGAGAGAGAGAGAGAGAGAGAGAGAGAGAGAGAAATGTTGCATTATGCCCAAGTACCCACTTCCCAAGATGACTAGAAATTGCATATATGGTGAACATGTATTATTATAAAACAATTTTAAAATGACAAGCAGAAGAAATCAACTAATAACAGATACTACAGATGCTGCATGAGAAAAAAAGGAGCCCTTCTTCCTTGGAAGTGTAAACTGGTATAACCATTGTAGAAATAATCATGAAGTTTCTTCAAAATATTAAAAATAGAAATTCCATTTGACCCAGCTATTTCCTTTCCAGGTATCTTACCAAAAGTGTTAAAAGTATTACACTACAGTGTCATATGCACACTCATGTTTATAGCAGCACAATTCATAATAGCTAAATCATGGATGCAGCCTATATGTCCATCAATGCATAAATGGATAGATATGATATGTTTCTTGGAGTACTGCTCTGCCATACATAAAGACAAACTTGAGTCACTGTAGGAAAGTGGATCTAGTTTAGAAGCATAATTTATTCAAATAAATCAGACACAGAATATTAAATATTGTATACTTTATCTAAGAAACTCACTATATAAATGAAGTACAAAATAAAAGACAGAAAGAGGACAGGGGAGATAGCTCAGTAGCATAATCACCTTCCTGGCAAGTGCAAGGTCCTGAGTTCAATCCAAGGTACTGCAGGAAAAAAAAAGACAAAATATAGAAGCAAAAGAGGAAGGAGAATTACAGCATAGAAAATATATCTAAAAGTATAATTTGATGTAGTTTAATTCTTATGTGTTTTTGGCCAGTTTGTTTGCATTCACTATGACTGACTTTATATAGAATTATAAAATGAATAAAATTATGTAATGCTGGCAAAATTTTTTTAAAAGACTTCTTGAGAGAAAGGGGGAAAATCAATATTTGCTATTTACCTGTACTAATTCTATTCCATTAATGTACTCATTATGTACTACAAGCTTATACCAATAAAGTTTTTATAAACAAAGAAAAATTTAATGACAATATATAAAATGGGGTGAAGATGTACCATAGTTATAGGGCATCTCTGTGTTGAATTCCTAGTATTAAAACAAATTTTATCTGAAGAAACAGGATTGACTAGAAATAAAAATTATAGATATGTCTTGGCAAAATGACTCAAATTAGAATAGAAAAAATATTATGAGCTTTCCAAAATCAAGAATAGACTATGAAAACTGAAATCAAATCACATCAGTATATGTATAAATATATATATATATATATATATATATATATATATATATATATATATATATATATATATATATATTATTTATTTATTTATTTATATATTTATTTATTTTGCACAACCAGGGATTGAACTCAGGCCCTTGCGCTTGCCAGGCAATTGTTTATTCTACTGAGCCCACTCCCTGGTCACATAAATATTTTTATCTACAAATTTAAACGTGAAACTATAAGACAAAGACACAAATAATAGATCTCTGAATGAAAAGAATTATAACCTAATATTAACATAAACAGTGAAATTTTATTCATCTACACAAGCAAAAAGAGAAAGATTTAAAAATGCACTAGAGTTTATAGATTATCAAAGCTATGGTCTCCAATCCAGAAAATATGTTACCTATATTCTGCTACAATGTTGTACAAGGTTAGATTTCTGGACTTATGTGTAGACATAAAAATTATATAGTTCTTCTTGAATATCTTTCAGGGAATATCTTTCCATTTTCTGAAATTCTCTATGTTCTATTTTTTCAAAGTACTACAAACTTCCTTGAAAAAATCTTTGACTTCTTTTTTTTCCTTTGACTTCTTCAATTAGATTAATTCCACGGTATTTCATTTTCTGAAGTGGTATTGTAAAAGTTATTGTTTCTCTAATTTCCCTCTCAGTGTACTTGTTATCTGTGTAGGGGAATGCTATTGACCTTTGGGTGTTGACTTTGTATCCTGCTATTCTACTGAATTTGTGTATCAATTCTAATAGCTTCTTGGAGGAGTTTTTTTGGTCTTCCAAGTAACATATGCAATCTGCAAGAAATGATTATTTAAATTCTTCTTTACCTGCTCTTATTCCTTTTATTTCTTTCTCTTCTCTAATTGCTCTAGGTAGTGATTCCAGAACTATATTGAATAGTAGTGGTGATAGAGGACATCTTGTCTTGTAACAAATCTGAGAATAAAAGATTTAAGATCGTCCCCATTTAGCATTATGTTAGCTATTGGGTTGTCATAGATGGCATTTATCAGACTGAAGTAGAGCCCATCTATTCTAATTTTTTATAGGACTTTGAAAATGAATGAGTGTTGGACTTTTCCAAAGCCTTTTCTGTATTAATAGAGATGATCATGTGATTTTTAGATTTTGCTCTTATTGATATAGTGTATTATGTTTATAGAATTGCGTAGATGGGACTCTCCTTGCATCCATGGGATGAGTCCTAACTGGTAATGGCTTTACTTCTTATACATCATATTTATACTTCTCTGCTGAAAGGTTAAGACCAAGATAAAGCAAGACCTATGCAACAAGAGTTGTAACTTTTGGATCTGCTAAGGTCAGTGAAATCCCCTCAGGATTTATCCTGAGATCCTGTAACTCAGATTTCAAAGCCTTTGTCAGTGTCAGTCGTATGGATGAGTCACAACCATTGCTTGGCCAATGTGCTCTCTGTGAAAGCCTGAGAGAATGTTTTATCTCCATGGGCCTCTCCTTAGGCACCCTCTACATCATTGATCATTTTCCTCTTTGGCCCCATAATCTCCTTGATCAGAAAATTTGGCACAACTGAGTTGCATTATGTTACAGGACAAGTTCTCATATATATTGAGTCTTTATTGACCCTGGAAGGCCAGGGTCAAGTTTTGGCTTTCCTTGGGGTGCTCCTTTTTCTCTCATGTTTGGTCTGCAAACTTAGTTTTTTAACCCTCCAAAATAGAAGCTTATTGTTTCTACCATGTAACCTAGGCTATTGATCTTAACCTCACTATCTGTCCAAATATCAAAATCTTGGGCTGGAGAGATGGCTCAGTGGTCTAAAGCACCTACTTAAAACAAGCTTAGTCAAAGCATCAGGGACCG
>NW_004524885.1:1474990-1502851 GCF_000260255.1 Octodon degus
AAAAAAATTAAAATATATTTTAAAAATAGGAATAAAGAATTATATATGCTTACACATAAGTCCAGAAATCTAACCATATAGAACATTGCAGCAGGATAATCCCACAACACTCATTTTCCAGCCTCCTGCCTTCATTCACCACCTGCTTTCCTTTTAAAGGATCATCTACCTAAGAGATAGCAGAGCAGCAACTGGCATGTCATGACAAGCAGCATGTATTCAGAAAACCTGAATGACAGGCACTCCAAGCATGAACCTACTATTACAACTTGTGATCTTCAGTGCAGTTGCTTAGATCACAGGTGTCTGTATGTATAGTTCGTCAGGGTGAGAATCCTATCAATTAACTGCTAGAATCAAAAACCTTCTCAACATTCTCAGGATCACTACCTTAACCATCTTGTGCATATAACTGTATGGCTTGCCTCTTTCATGTTTCCTACCTCTTCTCCTTGCTCTCTCTTCATTGTCTAGTCCTCAAGTAATTGCTTTCCTTTTAGTTGTATTATACCTTGCTATTTGAATTTCTTCTTGTGAGTTCTTACACTAGGAAAACTATACGATATTGCCCCATGTGTGTCTGATTTATTTCACTTAAGAGTATATCATCAAGTGGAATCCACTTAAATATAACGTTTTTGAGTTTATCATTCTTTATAGCTGAGTAATACTCCATTGTATAAAAATACCCATGTTTTTCTTGTATTACTTAGGTGAGGGCATCTTGTTTGTTTCCAACATTTGGCTATCGCAAACTGTGCTGCTATAAACATAGGTACAAATAAGTCACTATGAAATGATGTTTTCAGTTCTTCCAGGAAAATTCCCAAAGGGGAATAGCTGGCTTAAATGGGATATCCACTCCTACTTTGCTAAGGATTCTCCACTCTGATTTGCATAAAGGCTCCAGCAGTCTACATTCCCACCAGCAGTGGAGAAGGGTTCTTTTTTCTGCACAGCCTCTCCAACATTTGTTGTTGGATGATTTTTTATGATAACCATTCTTTCTGGGCGAGATAATATTTCAATGTTTTAATTTACATTTCACGGATGAGCTAGTGATGTGGAGCATTTTATAATATATTTATTTGCTTCTTTAATTTCATCTTTTGAGAAGTGTGTGTTCATCTCAGATGCCCATTTCTGTACTGGATCTTTAAATTTTGGGGCCCTAGAGTTTTTTAGTTCTTTATAAATTCTAGAGAGCAGACCTTTTTCTGAGTACTTATGTGTCATGATTTTTTTCCAGATTTGTGGGTTGTCTTTTCACTTTGTTGGTAATGTTTTTGAAGTGCAAAAACTTTTCAATTAGAGAAGATGTCAGCTTTAAATTCTTTCAAGTGTTTCCGGTGTGATTTGATTTTTGTTCATGAACACTTTGCCTACCCCTATGTCTTCAAGAGTTCCTCTTATTTTTTCTTGCAGGAGATTTAATGTTTCTGTTTTAATGTTTAGCTCTTTAATCCATTTTGACTTTATTTTATTGCATGATGATAGACCTGGGTCAAGTTTTAGTTTTTGGCACGTAGAGAGCCCATTTTTCCAGCACTATTTGTTAAAGAGGCTATCTTTCTTCCAATACGCATGTGTAGCCACTTTGTCAAAGATAAGGTGGCTGAATTTTTTCATAGAGACTTTAACGTCTTCTAATCTATTCCTTTGATTCTCAGGTCTACTTTGTTGCTATTACCATGCTGATTTTATCACAGTAGGCTTCTACTATAATTTCTAGTGAGCCATTTTAATGCCTCTTGACTTGTCTTTGTTGCCCAGGATTGCCTTTTGTATTCTAGGTTTTTCTGGTTCCAAATACATTTTAGGAATGATTGCTCTAGGTCTGTGAGGTATGTTGGTGGTATTTTGATAGAGATTGCATTAAATCTGTACAGAAATTTTGGGAGTATGGTCATCATGATGAATTTGCTTCTTCTTATCCAGGAGCAGGGAATATCTTTCCATTTTCTAAAATCCTCTGTAATCTCTTTTTTAAGAGTACCATAAATTTCCTTGAAAAAAAATCTTTGACTTCTTTAGTTAGATTAATTCCAAGATATTTCATTTTCCTCAGTGTTATTGTAAAAGGTACTGTTTCTGTAATGTCCCTCTCAATGTGTTTGTTATCTGTGTAGAGGAATGCTATTGACTTTTCGGTATTGACTTTGCATCCTGCTATGCTACTGCATTTCTGAATTAATTCTAGGAGCTTCTTGGTTGAGTTTTTTGGGTCTTCCAAGTAAAGTATCATGCCATCTGCAAATATTGATAATTTAACTTCTTCTTTACCTATTGTAATTCCTTTTATTTCTTTCACTTGTGTAATGGCTATGGCTAATGATTCCAGAATTATATTGTATAGGAGTGGTGATAGAGAGCATCCTTCTCTTGTACCAGATCTGAAAGTAAAATATTTCTGTTTTTCCTATTTACAAGTATTTTAGCTGTTGGGTTTTCATAAATGGCTTTTATCAGATTTAAGTAGAGGCCATCTATTCCAATTTTCTTTAGGACTTTGAATGTGAATAAGTGGTGGACTTCGTGAGAAGCATTTTCTGCATCAATTGAGATGATCATGTGGTTTTTAGTTTTCGCTCTATTGATATAGTGTATTACAATTATAGATTTTCGAATATTGAACCATCTTTGCATCCCTGGGATAAATCCTACAGGGTTATGGTGTATGATTTTCTCAATGATTTGCTGTATTCTATTTGCTAGGATTATATTGAGGATTTTTGTATCTATGTTCATGAGGGAGATTGGCCTGTAGTTCTCTTGTTTAGTTGCATCTTTCCCTAGTTTTGGTATCAGTATAATACTTGCCTCCAGGAATGATTTTGGAACAATTGCTTTCTTTTCAACTTCACTGAAGTTTGAGGAGTATAGAGACTACACCTTCTATAAATTTGTTACAGAATTGTGCTGTGAATCCATCCAGACCTGAAATTTTCTTTGTCGGTGGGTTCTTTATTTTATCTCATATTTCCTTGGTTGTTGTTGGACTATTGACAGTTGTTTTATCTTCTTGATTCAGTTTTTGTAATTTGTACCTTTCTAGAAATCTGTCCCTTTCATTTGTGTCTTCTAATCTGTGAGAGTAAATATTCTCAAAGGGCAATTGATAATCTTAGAATTTCTACTGGGTCTGTGGTAATTACACCCCTTTCATTCTTTATTTGCTTATAGTTTAATTTTTTCTGTCCTCTTTATGATGAGGGTAGATAGGGGCCTGTCTATTTTATTTAATCTTTCAGAGAACCAGATTTTGATTCCTTAATTCTTTGAATTGTTTACCTTGTCTCAATTGAATTAATTTCTGCTCTAATCTTCATGACTTGTTCCCATCTTTGGGCTCTAGGTTTGGTTTGCTCTTCCCTTTTCAGTTGTTAGAAGTACAGCATTAGGGTTTTTATTCGTTCCCATTCTGTTTTCCTAATGTGTGAGTTCACAGCTATGAAATTTCTTCTGAGAACTGCTTTCATCGCATCCCATATATTCTGATAAGTTGTGCTTGAATTTTCAATGAATTGTAGGTATTGTTGAATTTCTTTTTTAATTTCATCTGTGACCCATTGGTTTTTGAGTAGGATGCTATTTAATTTCCATGTATTTAAAGTTTTTCTTATTTTTTTTTATTATTTATTACCAGTTTCATTGCACTGGGGTCAGATAATATGTATGAGATAATTTCTGTTTTCTTGCATATACTTAAGCGTGACCAATGTGCCACTATGTAGTCTATTTTAGAAAATGACCCATGTGTAACCGAAAGTAAATGTGTATTCACCTGTGTTTGGGTGGAACACTCTGTATATGTCCACTAAGTCCATTTGTTTCAAGCTCTTGTTCAGTTCTGCTATTTCTTTGCTAATTTTTTGTCTGGTTGACCTATCATTTTGGGATAAGGGATTGTTAAGGTATCCTGTTAAGACTGTGGTATTGGATGTTAGATTTTATATGTCCATTAAGATTTTTTTTAATAGAGTTAGGTGCTCCAGTGCTTGGTGCATACATATTTATGAGTGTTTCCTCTTCCTCTTGTATTTTTTCCCTAAATAGTATGTATTGTCTTCTTTATTTTGCTTGATCATTCTTGGTTTGATGTTGAGAATATCTGAGAACAGGATTGCTACCATTGTTTTTTTTCTGACATGCTAGGGTGTGTAGTATTGTTTTCCTTCCTTTGACTTTCAGACTATGAATGTCTTTATGAGTTAAATGTGTTTCTTGTGTAGAGCATACTATTGGATATTTTTTCCTAATCCAGTGTGCCAGTCTATTTCTCTTAATTGGAGAATTGATTCAATTTACATTGATGGTTATGGGGCAGGGGAGATAGCTCAGTAGAAAAAGTCCTTGCATGGCAAGCACCAGGGCCTGAGTTCAATCCCCGGTTCTGCGAAAAAAAAAAAAAAAAGATACATTGATGGTTATAATTAAGATGTATTTATTTACAATTGACATGTAATTTAGCTACTATTGTTTACTGTTTTTGTCCTGGGTTTAATTGTTTGCTCTATTTAGTTAGTTGCTTCTGTTCTCATTCTTGGAATTCTGCTCACTTTGTTCCCTCTCTAGAATGTCTTTCAGGATCCTGTGTAGCTTTGGCTTTGTAATCATGAAATTCTTTAGTTGTTCTTTGTCAAGGAATTATTTCACTTCTCCATCAAACTTGAAAGAGAGTTTTGCAAGGTATACTAGTCTGCCCTGGAATTTGTTTTCATAGAGGACTTGAAGTACTCTGCCCCATGTTCTTCTTGCCTTCGTGGTTTGTGAAGACATGTTGACTGTAATTCTTATGGGTCTTCCTTTGTATGTGATCTGTTTCTTTGCTCTAGGGGCTTTCAGTATACTATTCTTGTGCTGGATTTTTGGGATCTTGACTATTATATGTCTCAGTGTGTTTTTAATTGGGTTGATGTTACTTGTTGCTCTGTATGCTTCGGTTACTTAGATGTCAGATTGCTTCCACATATTTGATAAGTTGTCTGCTATTACTTCTGCCCATAATTTTAATGTCATTTGTATTGACTCCTTCTTTCCCATTTATGCCTAATAATCTCACATTGTTCATCTTTGCATCATCTTGCAGGTGACGGATTATTTTTTCCTGCATCCTAGCTCTTTTTAAGAGACTTTTTCTTACCTTTTCACTATCTGCACCAGCATCTTCAAGATCTGAAATTCTGTCTTCACTTTCACTCAAATGCTTTTGCAAGCTTGTGATAGAGATTTTAAGTTCCTCTTATCTTTTTGACTCTGCTTCTTGCCATCTCAGTTTTTCCTGTATTACTCATTCAAGGATTCCATCATTTTTGTAATCTCTTCCATTTTTTTATCAATGCCTTCCTTAAAAGTAATTATTAATTATTTTACTGAAGAGGTTTTCTTTTTTTTCAAATTTGTTTTCCTCCCTATGTTTCTGTAGTTGATTCTTTACTTCAGATGCTATGAGTTCAGAAAATTCTTTTTTTATTTCCGAAATCAATTCTGCTCTGAGTTCCTCTATATCTTTGTGCTGTTGCTCATTTACTTTTGACGCTCTTAACTCATAAATTTAAGCTCAACTAGTGTCCTCTGCACTTGTTTTGATTGGGCATTGGATTTTCTCCATATTTTTCTGCACTTGATTCTTTACTGCTGATGCTATTAATTCATGCATTTTTTAATTTCATATCTGAGTTCCTCTATACCTTTCTGCAATTGTTTCTTTATTTCAGATTCTCTTGATTCACTGATTTCAGCTGTGTTATTCCCAGTTGCTCTGCATTAGTGTCCTCTGCACTTGTTACGGTTGGGCTTGGAGTCTGAGACTGCATTTTGCTCCTTCCCATTGTCCTTTTGTGTAGCACTGTCTTCTGACTTTTGTTGTAGAGCTTTGGTCAATTATAACCTTAGCACCTTGTGAAACTCAGGTGTAGATCTACAAAGTTTGGATTTATCCAGCTGTGCCTGGCTTGGGTCTGGCTGCTGACCTCAGCTCCTTCCTGTTGCAGCCCTTGGGAGTGAACCTGTTGTGCTACTCTAGCAAGATGTTCTGCTCCTGGACTAGCTGGGTGGTTCTGTCTCCTCCTCTTTCTGCAGGGATTGCAGCTGCAGAGTTTCACCCCAGGCCTGTATGCAAAGACTGAGCTGAGTTGGAAAGGAACAAAGGGGAGTAGGGGAGAGGAGAGTTCTCCCACACACTCACAGGACCTGGGGTAGGGTGGGATCTGTGGGTCCCAAGAATGCAACAGAAGTTCTCATTCACTGGACAGGCATGGGATGGAGGCTGTGGTATGGTGGTGGGGGTCCCAAGCTTATGGAAGAGGGTCTCACTCACACTACACCTGCGTTTGAACCGGACAGGTTCCCTGGGCTTTTTTTGGTATTTTTTTAAGGAAGGTCCTACAGGGTATTCAGCATCTCATTACTATATCAAACTTGGATTCTCCTGTTTACAGCCTCGAAAGTGCTGGGTTTACAGGCATGTGCCCAGTCTCAGTCACCATCTCAGTGTGCGCCGGAGGGTGGGGTCAGTATGGCAGGTCCGGGAATCTAACCCCTCGCCCCTGAGCCTCCTTGAAGGCACTTTAATCTGCTGAGAGATTTGAGTGACCCAAAATTGGTTGTATTAATTTGTTTTCTTTTTTCCAGTACTGTGGGTCAAACTCAGGACCTTACATTTGCCCGACAGGCACTTATGCTGTTGAAATGTATCCCTGACCCTACTGGCACATCAATTGTCACTACAGAAATAAAACACAATTGTCATAGGTACTGAAATGTTTATTTAGCATTTTATTTAATACCAAATAAATGAGGCTAATTCAAGCAATTAGAAATAGATTCATTAAGTTATGAAATATACATACTGTTAAAAACTATTTTATAGATATATATTTGGTATTTTGCTGAAACATCGAAAATATAGCACTGAATGATGAAAGCAATTTGTAAAATATTGCACACATTATGATTATTTCTTGAAATAAATGCTAGCATTCATAGCAGAGTAATTACATAATCTTTTATGAATATTTAAAAAATTAGAGAGAATGAGAGACTACGGTCATAGCTTAATATATCTTTGCCTTTTTTCACTGATTACAAAGAAGACATATTACTCTTGTGCTTAACATAAATTACAAAAGGGGAAAATGAAGAGGTCATGAACTATATTACATACTACATTACCAGTTTTGAGCTCCTCCTGCTGTGAGATTCATTTTGTGATGCCACAGTTTGTCTGCAATGTTCACATTCCAAATAATATTGCAATAGTAGAATATATCCACAGTTACTCTCAGTGATGATATTTCATTTAAAACTAATTCAAGAAATTTATAAAACTATTGAGAAAATACTTGTACTGCTCTGCAAATATATAAAGTGGCAGGGTTCAGAAATTCAATAAGTGTGCTATTTCAAGGAAAAATTTTAAATATTTTCTTTATCAATATAATTTAAAGTAAGTTACATCCAACTACTTTGAATATTTTAAAATTGCAAAGTTCACTTAGGTACATAGACTTTCAATAAGCAATTGCCTTACTTTCATCATTAAATACCTGATTTGAGTTTTGGAACAGAATATTTATGATTTGCGTGCCTTTAAATGTTATTCTACATAAAATTATGCTTAATATAACTATTTTATATTGAGTGATACAAACATAATTATGTCTGTTTACTGTGTATTAAAATGCAGGCATTGCTTTGTTGTACTTAATTTTTACTACAGATCAGAAAATTAATGGGAATAAAGAATAGCTGAATTGCTATAAAAGACTTTAATGAACTCATATTAACATTTCAAATATTTCAATGATATGCTAAAAGGAACCAGTGAAGCATTTGGGTGTATATGATAGCAATACAAACAAATGACTAATAAGCCCTGACATGGCAGTGTGAATAACAAGATTAAATATAATACATAATTAAATCTAACATTAGTTTATATCAATAATCCTCACATTATGAACCTCACAATTAGGTTTTTTCACAGTACCTAATAGCTAAAACAGAAACATAATCAAGGTTTTATGATCCTCCTGTAGAGATGAATTAAAGACTTCAAAAGATTTTGTTTTAAAAACTACTTAGCTTTAAAAGAGAAATGCAAAGTTTTCTTTGATTTTGGTATTTCAACAACATATCACTTTAATATATTTCTTAAAATCAATGTGATTGCTTTGATGATAATATAGTACTGCTAAACAATGCTAATTGTAATTGGGTATATTTCAACAATAATTTTCCTTATGATATCTATTCTTTCAAATAAGATCATTATCTCTATCCAACACTATAGCTCAGTTTTGAATGAAAGGTCAAAATTTGCTGACTGCTAAAAATTCACTCAACAATAACATTCATTTAACAAATATTTATTGAACTTCAGATATGTACCAATTGTTTTTTTTAATTTTTTCCCAAAATTTTTTTTGAGAAACAAATAGCAATGAGACAGTTTCAAATTAAATTGGTAGGACAGTTTCAGTAATTAACACATTGCATACTCTCTTCCTAGTGGTTATTTGTTGTACAATATGCAGACATGATATTCTATTTACAAACACTATTACAACAAATCCGTCTATTCATTAAGAGAATGTAACTGTATATCTACCCTAACAATTTTGAATACACAGATACAAAATGGACTTCCATCTGTATCCCCTTTTTTGTTTAGTTCCGTCTTTTGACTATTATAGATGTGCGAACTAAGCAAAATGTTCCAAAAGAGTCCAGTAGTCCATAATAGTATTGGGTCTTCCGCTTGAATGGCAATGTCAGAAATTGTTGACCTGAGTCCTCTACAGCTCGACATAACAGCAAGGCTTTACTTCTTATACTTTGTTTTTATACTTTTCTGTTGGATGGTTAAGACCAAGATGAAGCAAGACCTATGCAACAAGAGTTGTAGCTTTTGGATCTGATAAGGTCAGTCAAATCCCATGAGGAATTACCCTGACACCCTGTACCTCAAATTGTAGATCCATTGTCAGTGTCAGTCATGTGGATCAGTCATGACCATTGCTTGGCCAATGTGCTCTCTGTGAAAGACTGAATGTTTTCTCTCCATGTGACTCTCCTTAGGCATACTCTACATCATCGATCACTTTCCTCTGTGGCACTATAATCTCCTTGGTCAGAAAATTTGGTGGACAACTGAGTTACATGACATTACAGTACAAGTTCTCATATGTCCTGACACTTAATTGACCTTGCAAGGCTAGGGCCAAAATTTTGGCTTTTCTTGACGCCCTCCTTTTTTGCTATTGTTTGGTGTGCAAACTATGTTGCTAACCCTCCAGAAGAAAAGCTTTTGCTATTACCATACAACCTAGGCTGTGACGCTTAACCTCACTATCTGTCTGAATATCAAACATCTTGGGAATAACATGGAACAGATATTTTGCATTAAGTATTGATATGTTAAACTTTAAGTACCTATAGAATATGATGGAAAAAAACAATTAAAAAATAAAATATATTTTAAAAATAGGAAAAAAGAATTATAAAATTGTTATGTTTACACATAAGTCCAGAAATCTAGCCATATACAATCTCGTAGCAGGACAGTTCCACAACATTCCCTTTCCCATCTCCTACCTTTATTCACCACCCCCTACTTTTTGAACAGTGATCTACCCGAGAGACAGCATGCCAGCAACTGGCATATCATGACAAGCAGCCCATATTCAGAAGACCAGAATGACAGGAACTCCAAGCATGAAACTACTATTACAAATTACCATTTCAGGGCAGTTTCTTAGTTCACAGGTGTCAGTTTATACAGTTAGTCAGGGTGAGAATCCTTTCAATTAACTACTATATTCAAAAATCTGAAGATTCTCAGAATGATTGCCCTACCCATCTTCTACATATAACTGTATTGCTTGCCACTGTAATGTTTCCTGGTTCTTCTCCTTTCTCTCTCTTAATTACTTAGTCCTCAGGTTCTTGCTTTCCTTTTATTTGTATTATACCCTTTTATTTCTATTTCTTCTTTTGAGTTCTTACACTAGGGAAACTATATGATATTTACACATGTGTGTCTGTTTTATTTCACTTATGAGTATATCTTCAAGTGGCATGCACTTCAATATAAAGCTTTCAAGTTTATCATTCTTTACAGCTGAGTAATATGCCATTGTACAAAAATACCACATCCTTTTCAATCTGTTCCTCAGGAGATGGGCAACTTGGTTGTTTCCAAGACTTGGCTATCACAAATTGTGCAGCTAGAAGCATAGGCATACGTATGTCCCTATGAGACGATGTTTTCAGATCCTCCGGCTAAATTCCCAGTGCAGAAATAGCTGGTTTAAATGAGATATCCAGTCCAACTTTTCTAAGGAGTCTCCACACTGATTTCTATAACAGTTTCACCAGTCTACATTCCCACCAAGAGTGGAGAAGAGTTTCTTTTTCCCCACAGCCTCTCCAACATTTGTTGTCCATTGATCTCTTTATGAAAGCCATTCTTTCTGGGATGAGATGATGTTTCAATGTTTTTTTTTTTAAATTTGCATTTCATAGAAAGCTAGTGATGTGGAACATTTTTTCAAATATTTATGTGCTTCTTTAATTTCATCATCTGAGAAATGTGTGTTCATCTTGGATGCCCATTTCTGGACTGGGTCTATAAATTTTGGAGCCCAAGTGTTTTTTTAATTCGTTGTAAATTCTAGAGTGCAGACCAATGTCTGAGTACTTATTTGTCATGATGTTTTCCAAATTTGTGGGTTGTCTTTTCACTTTGTTGGTAAATTCTTTTGACGTTCAAAAACTTCTTAATAAGCATGTCCCAATTTTTAATTCTTTCAACTTTTTTCCATGCAGTTTAATTTTTGTTCATGAACTCTTTGCCTACACCTATGTCTTCAAGAGTTCTTTCTGCATTCTTTTCCAGGATATTTAGCGTTTCTCTTTTAATGTTTAGATCTTTAATCCATTTTGACTTTATCTTAGGGCATGGTGATAGACCTGGGTCAAGTTTAATTTTCGACATGTACAGAGCCAGTTTTTTATACCATTTTTCAAAGAGGCTATCTTCCTTCCAGTAAGCATGTTTGGCCCCTATGTCAAAATTAAGGTGGCTGAGTATCTTCATAGGGGCTTCAGAATCTTCTAATCTATTCCTTTGATCCTCAGGTTTTTATCATTTCCAGTACCATGGTGTTTTTATAACAGTAGCCTTGTAGTGTAATATCAGGTCAGGAATTGTAATGCTTCTTGCCTTGTCTGTACTGCCCAGGATTGCCTTTGCTATTCAAGGTCTTTTTTGGTTACAAATAAATTTTAAGAATGATTTCTCTAGGTCTGTGAGGTATGTTGGTGATAGTTGGATAAGGATTGCATTAAATCTGTACAGCAATTTTGGGAGTAAGGCCATCTTCACCATGTTGGTTCTTCCTATCCAGGAGCATGGGATATCTTTCCATTTTCTGAAATCCTCTAAAATTTCTTTTTTTAAGAGTGCTGTAATTTTCCTGGAAAAGAGCTTTGATTTCTTTAGTTAGATTAATTCCAAGATATTTCATTTTCCACAGTGCTATTGTAAAAGGTATTGTTTCTATAATGTCCCTCTCAGTGTGTTTGTTATCTGTGTAGAGCAATGCTATTGAGTTTTGGGTATTGACTTTGTATCCTACCATGCTACTGAATTTCTGAATTAATTCTAGTAGCTTCTTGGTAGTGTTTTTTTGTTTTTTGTTTTTTTTTATTCCAAGTAAAGAGACATATCATCTGTAAATAATGATAATTTAACTTTTTCTTTAACTGTTCTTATTCTTTTCATTTCTTTCAATTGCCTAATGGCTCTCTGTAATGATTCTAGAACTACATTTGAATAGGAGTGGTGATAGAGGGCATCTTTGTCTTGTCTCATATATCAGAGTAAAAGATTTCAGTTTTTCCTCATTTGAATTATGTTCACCGTTGGGTTTTCATAAATGGTTTTTATTAGATTGAAGTAAAGGCCATCTATTCCAATTTTCTTTAGAACTTTCAACGTGAGTGTTGGACTTTTTTCAAAAGCATTATCTGCATCAATTGAGATGATCATGTGGTTTTCAGTTGTTACTGTCTTGATACAGTGTATTACATTTATAGATTTGCATACATTGAACTATCCTCATATCCCTGTAATTAATCCTACCTGATCATGGTATATGATCTTTTTGATGATTTGCTGTTTTCTATTTGTTAGAATTTTATTGAGGATTTTTGCATCCATATGCGTGATGAAGATTGGCCTGTAGTTCTCTTTTTTTAGTTCCGTCTTTCCCTGGTTTTGGTATCAGTATAATACTTGACTCCAGGAATGGTTTTGAGATGATTGCTTCCTTTTCAATTTCATTGAAGAGTTTGAGAAGTATAGGGACTACATCTTCTGTAAATTTCTTGTAGAATTCAGCTGTGAATCCATCTGAACCTGGACTTTTCTTTGTTGATAGGTTTTTTATTACATCTCATATTTCATTGACTGTTATTGGGCTATTGAGAGTGGTTATATCTTGTCGATTTAGTTTTGGTAATTTGTAACTTTCTAGGAATCTGTCCATTTCGTCTGTGTCTTATATCCTGTGAGATTAAAGATTCTCAAAATAACTTGATAATCTTCTGAATTTCCAGTGGGTCTGTGGTAATTACACCGTTTTCATTTCTTAATGCATGTATGTGAATTTTTTCTTTCCTCTTTTTATCAGGGTAGCTAGGGGCTTATATATTTTATTTAATATTTCAAAGTACCAGCTTTTTGTTTTGTTAATTTTTTGAACTGTTTTCTTTTTCTCAATTGAATTAATTTCTGCTCTAATCTTTTTTTATTTCTTCCTTTCTTTGGGTCTCTGGTTTGCTCTTCCTTTTCTGGTTGCTGGAAGTGCATCATTAGGGTATTTATTTGTTCTCATTCTCTTTTCCTAATGTGTGAGTTCACAGCTATGAATTTCCCTCTGACAACTGCTTTCATCGTATCCCATAAATTCTGATAAGATGTGCTTGAATTTGCATTTAATGTTAGATATTTTTGAATTTCTTCTTTTATTTCATCTATGACCCATTGCTTGCTGAGTAAGGTGTTGTTTAATTTCCATTTACTTGCGGTTTTTTATGATTTCTTTTATCATTTATTTCCAGTTTCATTGCCAACTTGTCAGATAATATTCATGGGATAATTTCTGTTTTCTTGCATATACTTAAGCATGATGTATGGACCAGCATGTGGTCTATTTTAGAAAATGACCCATGTGTAGCTGAGAAAAATGTGTATTCAGCTGTGTTTGTCTTGAACACTCTGTATATGTTCACCAAGTCCTTTTGTTTCAAGCTGTTCTTCAGCTCTTATTTCTTTGCTAATTTTTTTTCTGGTTGACCTATCTTTTTGGGATAAGGGTGTGCTAAGGTCTCCTATAAAGACTGTGGTATTGGATATTAGATTTTTCATGCCCATTGCACTTTGCTTTATATAGTTGAGTGCTCCTCTGTTTGGTGCATACATATTTACTAGTGTTACAGCTTCTTTTTGAGTATTTCCCCTAAAAAGTATACAGTGGCCTTCTTTATTTCACTTGATCATTCTTGGTTTGATGTGGAGGCTGTGTGAAAATATAATCGCTACCCCTGCTTTTTTCTGACATGCTGGGGGCATGTAGTATTGTTTTCCTTCCTTTGACTTTCAGCCTATGAGTGTCTTAATGGGTAAAATGTGTTTCTTGTGTAGAGCATACTGTTGGATTTTTTTTCCTAATCCACTGTGCCAGTCTATTTCTATTAATTGGTGAATTGAGTCCATTTACATTGATGTTATTATTAAGATGTATTGATTTACAATTGACATGATAGTTACCTGCTGTTGTTTACTCCTTTTTGTCCTGTGTTTAATTGTTTGCCTTATTTAGTTAGTTGCTTTTGTTCTCATTCGTGGAGTTCTACTCATTTTGGTCCCTCTCTAGAATATCTTTCAGGAACCTGTATAGGGTTGTCATTGTCATCATGAAATTTTTTAGTTGCTCTTTGTCATGGAAATATTTCACTTCTCCATCAAACTTGAAAGAGTTTTGCAGAGTATAATAATCTGGGCTGAAATTTGTTTTCATAGAGGACTCTAAGTACTCTGCTCCATGTTTTCTCTTACCTTCCTGGTTTGTGAAAAGAAGTCACCCGTAATTCTGATGGGTTTTCTTTTTAATGTGATCTTCTTCTTTTCTCTTGCAGCTTTCAGTATATTATTCTTGTGCTGGATTTCTGGAATCTTGACTAATATATGTCTCTGTGTGTTTTTTAAATGAGTTGAGTTTACTTGGTACACTGTATGCTTCAGTTATCTGGATGTCAGATTGCTTCCTCATATTTGATAAGTTTTCTGCTATGACTTCTGCCCATAATTTTAATGCCATTTTTATTTACTCCTTTTTTCTCTTTGATACCTATTAGTCTCATATTGTTCATCTTTGCATCATCATGCATGTAATGAATTTTTTCCCCTGCATCCTAGTTGTTTTTAGATCTTCTCTTACCTTTTTGCTATCTGCACCAGCATCTTCAAGATCTGAAACTCTGTCTTCACTTTCACTCAAATGGTTTTGCAAGCTTGTGATTGAGATTTTTAAGTTCCTCTATATCTCTTTGACTGTGCTTCATGCGATCTATTTCTTTCCTGTATTGTTCATTCAAGAAATCCGTCATTGTTCTTATCTCCTCTATTTTTTTTTTATCTATGTCTTCCTTAGAAACAGCCTTTAATTCTTTTACTGCAGTGATTTTTTTCAGATTGGATTTCCTTCCTATCTTTCTGTAGTTGATTCTTTACTTCAGATGCTATGAGTTCAGAGAATTCTTTCTTCGTTTCAGGAAATAATTCCGCTCTGATTTCCTTCATAACATTCTGCATTGCTTATTTACTTTGGATGCTATTAATTCATACATTTGAACTGAGCTAGTGTTCTCTGCACTTGTTCTATTTGGGCATTGATTTTTCTCCATATGTTTCTACATTTGATTCTTTACTGCAGATGCTTTTAATTCAGGGAATACTTTTTTCATTTACAATCTGTGTTATTCTATCCCATTCTGCAGTTGTTTCTTTATTTTAGACTCACTTGATTCATTGCTTTCAATTTGTTCTGTGTTAGTGTCCTCTGCACTTGTTATGTGTGCACCTGGGGTCTGAGATTGCATTTTGCTCCTTGTTGTCATTTTGTGTAGCACTGTCTTCTGTCCTTTGTTGTAGAGCTTTGATGCAGTTATAACCTTAGCACCTACTGAAATTCAGGGGCAAATCTACAAAGTTTGGATTTATCTAGCTGTACCGTCTTGGGTTTGGCTGCTGAGCTCAGCTCCTTCCTGTTGCAGCCCTTGGGAGTGAACCTGTTGTGTCCCTCTCGCAAGATGTTCTGCTCCTGGACTAGCTTGTTGGTTCTGTCCCCTAATCTCTTTGCAGGGACTGCAGCTGTAGAGTTTCACCACAGGCCTGTATGAGAGGCCTGAGCTGAGTCTGAAGGGGACAAGGGGGAGTAGGGGAGAGGGGAAGTTCTCCCACACACTCACTGGTCCTTTGCAAGTCTTGTTCTGTGGGTCCTGAGAATGCAGCAGAATTCTCACTTGGCAAACCGGGTGGGGTGGGTGCTGCGGAGTGGTGGGTGGTGCTACGATGTGGTAGGGGAATCCCAATTGGGTTTTAAAAGGGTCTCATCCACACTGCTCCTGAGCTTGGACTCGCAGATCCCACTGGTGCAGGTTAGCTTGAAGCTCACCCGCACACTCACTGGGCCTGGGCTAGGTCTGGATCTGGGGGTCCCCAGAAAAAGGCAGAAATTTTTACTGGGTGGGCAGGGTGGGCAGAATGCTTCAGAGTTTTGGGAGGGTACTGCGGAGTGGTGGGGGGTTCTCAATGGGGTGGAAGAGGGTCTCACCCATGCTGTTCCTTGGCTTGACCGGCAGGTCCCTCTCATGTGTCAGTTGTTATGGAGACATTGATGGAAAGAAGAAACATTTATTATTTTTTAAAGAAATATGCCACTCCTGATTGCAGTCAGCTCTAAGCTAACATGTGTGTGGAGCTACCTGAAGTCCTCCAGATCCATGCTCCAGTCAGCTCCTTGCCTGGTGTTTAGGTCAGACCCACAGAGTCCCTCCTGACACTCCCTCCATCTAGTACCCATGCCTAGAGTGTGAGTGGGACCACTGAGGGCACTCCAGTTCATCAATCCAGCCAGCACCCAGGCCCAGTATGTGAGTGAGACCACCAGCCTGCCAGCTTGATCCTCATTCCATCTTGTGCCCAGGCCAGGCATGTGTGTGAAACTCTCACCATCAGACAGGCCCCATGTGGAACCCTGCAGCAGAACTCCCTGCAGAAAGGCTAGAGAAAAGACCCACCCAGCTAATCCAGGAGCAGATCCGGAGTGGCACAGCGGTTTCACTTCCAAGGGGTGCAGCAAGATCAAGTGGAGCACAGGAGTCTGACTCAAGCGACACCCACTTGGACGACTTTGAACTTACTAGAACTGGACTTGGCACTAACGTAATAACAGCACCAAATCTTTACACCAAGGTTAAGAAGACAGTGCTACACCAAATGACAAAGAGAAGGAGCAAAATGCATTCTCAGTCCCCAAGCCCACATAGAACAAATGCAAGAGACTCCAGCCAGAAGAAATTGGAAATCACATACCTGAGGGACAACCAAATAGCTCAGCAGATTAAAGCACCTGCAAGCAGATACAGGAGCAGGGTTTCAATTCTTGGGCGTGCTGTGCAGGCGCCCCCTCAGGGTGAGCTGAAGTGGAAACTGAGACTGGGTATGGTGGCATAAGCCTGTAATCATCCCACTTTTGAGGCTGTAAACAGGAGAATCACTATAAGCCTGATCTAGTAGTTAGACCTTGAACACACTGCAGATCCTTCCCTAAAATACAAAAAAAGAGAAAAATAAAATAAAAGAAAATAATAAAGAAATCACACACCTGAAATCTTTGAAATAATAGCATCTGAATTAAAGAAACAACTGAAGAAAGGTGTAGAGAAAATCAGATTAGAAATAATCTCTGAAGTAAAAAAAATGATAACTATAATGACAGAATTATTGAATGCTTCTGAAAAAAAAAACACTGATAAAAAATGGAGGATAGAAAAATGATTGAATCCTTGAATGAGCAATATAGGAAAGAAATAGAAAGCATGAAGCAAATTGAGAGATATACAGAAAATTGAAACTTCAATCACAAGCTATCAAAACTCTTTGAATGAAAGTGAAAAGAGATTTTCAGATTTTAAGACCCCATTGCAGCTAGGGAAATGGTAATAAAAAGTCTCTTAAAAACAACTAGGATATAGAAAGTATAATTCAACATCTGCAAGACAACGCAAAGATGAACAATGTAAGAATAACAGGCATCAATGTAAAGAAGGAGTCAATACAAATGATATAAAATGAATATGAGCAGAAGTAACAGCAGAAATTTTCCCAAATATAGGCAAACAATCTGATATCCTGTAGCTGGAGCATATAGAACTCCAAATAATATCAACACAATTAAAACCACACTCAGACATATAATAATCAAGATCCCAGAAATTCAGCACAGGAACAGTATACTAAAAGCCACTACAGAAAAGAATCAGATCATATTTAAAGGAAAATCCATCAAAATAACAGCAAATTTCTCTTCACAATCCATCAAGTCAAGAAAAGCATGGAACAAAGTACTACAAGTCTTGAAAGAAAACAAATTCCCACCCAGACTGCTATACCCTGCAAAACTCTCTTTCAAGTTTAATGGAAAAGTGAAATACTTCCATGACAAAGAAAAACCAAAAAATTTCATGAGGAGAAAGCCAACCCTACACAGACTATTAAAGATATTCTAGAGAGAGATCAATAAGACCACAGCTCCATGAATAAGAATGGAAAGAACCCACCAAATAGGGCAAACAATTAAACACAGGAAATAAAGAGGTATACAACAGCAGGTAAACAACTTGTCAAACAAGTCAGTGCATCTCAACTATAAAGATCAGTGTAAATGTACTCAACTCACCAATGAAAAGAAATAGACTACCAGAGTGGATTAAGAAGCAAATTCCAACAATATGCTGTACAAGACTTCATCTATCAGTTGATTGGTTTATCGTCATAGTTTGTCCAGCTGGTAATTTCAATAGTTCTATGATGTGTGCCTCAGGAACACAATTGTTTTCATGAATCATAAGTAATGCTTTGTTCTGGCTTTATGGATTATTGACTTAGAAATAAATTTTCTGCAAGGTGTAGATTCAGTGTAGATGCTGCTAAAGTCCTTATCAATCTGAATGTGGAGAAGTTAGAGAGATCATGTACTAAACCAAAGAAAATGTATTCTATACTGTATATCTTATTTTTAGAATATGTCTATAAAATAAATGTGTGTACATTGTTCTTAAATTCTGTAATTATTTTAAAAATCATTTAATTCACATTTCCATTGTTAAATATTAAGTTTTCTTCTAATTCTACAGAAATATATAAGAAAATGAAGAAATCTTGTTGGTAAATATTACTTTTTGTGCTATATTTTAGATATTTCTTTAAATAGGTATTTAATTGATAAATCTCCATTTGGCCTCCAGTCCACTTCTTTTTTTTGGCGGGGGGGGGGATCAGGGATTGAACTCAGGCCCTTGCACTTGCCAGGCAAGTGCTTATTCTATGAGCTATCTCCCCAGGGCCACTCCAATCCACTTTTTGATTTTGATTTTTTTTCTTTTTTCATGTACTAGTGTTTAGGTTTGGATTTTGTTATGTACCTTCTACTGTTTTAATGTGAAAATATATGCTCTTGTATTTATCATTCTTTTGTTTTTAACACTGCTGTGGTCTGAAATTTCACACTTACTGGTACTTGTTAAATCCTAAAGTGCTGTGAGTAGGTTTCAGACCACTGCTCTTGATCCTTCATTTTGTTTTTTAAATCAATGGGACTGTTTAATGTTTGTATGTATGACATGCATGACAATCTTTACTGCTGTCTATGTCATCAATTGTAAGAAAATTATGAACATAATGCATTTTTATTTTATATAAAAAATGCCACTTCTTCTGAAGATTAAGATGCTCCCAAGGAACTCTACCAGCATTAAAAAGATAACAAATATGTAAGCCTAATGAAATGGCTGATATAATCCTTAAGAAATTAATTTATACCTTGGGTTATTTGAATAGCATCCCAGTCATTCCAAAATGACCTAGAACTAACACCCTTCTTTCCACCTAGCCACAAAGATTCAAAACCTGCAACTGTTTTGTTTCCCTACTTATTTTACAGGACTATAATAGAATTCCTGAGGTTGAATGATTTATAAAGAACATAACTTTATATCTTTCAGCTCCAGAAACTGGGAGCCTGAAATTTAAGGGAGAGACAGTCATATGAAAAAGGGCCCTTATGCTGTGTTACTCTATTTTTTGGAAGGTGGATGGGAAAGAGAGGACACACTAGAGAAAGAAAGAAGGGAAAGAGTATAGAAGTCATTTTTTTTTCAGTAACCCACTCCCATGATAGCTAAACCATAAGTGGAAGAAAGTGCATTAGGACCAGTGAGATAGTTCAGCAGGATAAAGCTCCTGCTTAGGCAAGTTTAGGCAAGCACAAGGACTGCAATTCAGTCCCTAGGACCACATGCTCTTCCAGTCCCACCATGAGGATGGGCTGTGTCAGCTACAGAGTCTAGGCATGTTGGCCCACACCTGTAATCCCAGTGCTGGGAAGGCTAAGAGTAGGAAGATCATGAGTCCGAGCTGCATAGTGAGATGCTGTAACACCTAAATATATTTTTGTAAAAAATAAAATGCATTAATCATTCATAGGTACATATCCCTCATTAATCTAGTCATCTCTTAAAGTTGTCAATTGTCAACAGTTTTCCATACATAAACTTTGGGGAGTAGACAGCACATTCAAACCTTTATCACATGGCTTTTCAGGAAAGATCTCTCTTATAAATAACATTTTTCCTCTAAACCAAATCTAAAGAAATTACAGACATTATAATGCTTTGTCTATTCTACACCATAGTTAGATCAACTAAGTGGATCAAAGGGAGACTGCAAAGACAGAAGAAATATATTCAAGGCCCTACATATTGGAGTGTGTTTTCCAAGAAGGTAATTTTTTATAGAATTTATACAGTAAGTTTTCTGTTCCTCTTTGTAAATAACTCAGATATCAGCCCACCATTTGTTACTTGCCTCAAGTCTTTCTTATATGATTATATAGTATGCTAGAAAACTTTTATCCATGCCTTATTAAATGTTATTTAAGTCATAAACATTGTACAGGTACCAAAATACACACACAATCTAAGCAGCATGTACAACTGTATCTGTAGACTGGCAAAAAGCAGAGAGCATGAAATAATAATACTTTTCACCTCAGCCCTCTGTTAAATAGAAACCATTAAGTTGACCTAATAATAAACTGTAACAGCATTGTAATGACTATGCAAAAGAACACTTTGCCTTCATTTCCAGTAGGAGAGCAAATGTGCGTTTATAACTCATGCCATTTTCTAGTGTGTGTTCAAGGAGAAATCTGTGAATAGAGATTTACATATTTCAGGGGATTTAGAAGGATATTCAAATCATATAGCTGATTGTAATTGGCCCTGATGATTATGAATAAGGATCAGTTTTAACAACCATCTACACTAACTCCTGTCATAACTTCTTCATCAAGACACAGATTAACAATTTTTCAGGCCAGGCTCATTATTGAAAGACCAGCATGTGGTCAGTTGCTACATAATAAAAGCTTGAGAACAATCACAAGACATTATAAATTTGACATTCAGTTCTATGTGAGCAATTTGAAACATGAACTTGATCTAGATGACTAAGGAATAAATTATCACTGTTTTGTGATGAGGCTTATATTTCACAATTGTATATAATTTACCAGTGATAATTTTTTAAATTGGCTTACTTCCATAATTAGAGAATTTTTCTGAAGACATAACTTAATTTATAATTTATTTTCAAAGCAAGTTGCACCTACATCTGTTGTGCCTGGAGCAATATAGTACAATGGATTTGAATTTGGCATTAATGTACATTGCTGGGAGCCAACCTAGCCACACACACCTGCATCTCCCTACTTATAGACACTATCTTCATCAACTATTTGGCCCTGCAAATCTCTGAAAAGCAAAAGTGGAAACTAGGGTAATGTTCAACACATCTGAATTGTGAACACAGTTCACAGCAAAAATTTAAAACGTTGTTATTGAACATGACAATGGTTTATTGATTCAAAAGAAAAGCTCAATTACTTCCCAGAGCATATACTTTATTTTTCAGAATGAAATTTGACATTTTCTTTTGATTTGAAATACCATGTGTAGTTTTTTATTGATGAAATTGAAGTCCCATCAAGATAAGAAAGACCAGAAAGACCATCAAGATAAGAAAGACCAGAAAGCTCTATTTTATGGAGTTCAAACTTTATGCTGCTTTCTCAAGAAGGATTTTTTGTAGGGCAATACCTTTAAATTTTTTATTGCCATAAAAAGTGGACTTCTTGTATTTGCACATAAGCCATCTAAATCATACGTTCTGATTGGAAATTCAAAAATACAAAACAAAACTCACTGGGAAATTGTTTAATGGTATATTCAAATATGAATTTGTATAAAGTATAAAACTTAATTTTCTACTCCCACTACAATTTGTTCTTATACTATATATTTTGCATTATTATACTTTTCTTAACCATCCTGAGTTCAAAGTGAAATATTAAATGAGTAAATTTTTCTGTTCTCTTCATTTGAGGAAATTAAGAAATTAAGAGAAATAAACTTTTGGTTTTTATTCACAGTCCAGTTTTGCTGGTGCTATCAGAAACATCTTCAGAATAGTAATTTAAATTGCAAACAGTTCAAAGTATTAAATATAGAGCATGTTGGTTGTTTTACTTTGTATTATGGATATTGTGAGAAAAAGTCAATTGAAGGATGACCATCATGTTTATCTTCAATAGAATATTTCCCAGGACATTTGATAAAATTTAATGCTTTGGTAGAACCAGTGACTTCTACAAAATGAAACACAGACTAATCAAAACTGTGAGTGAAGTCTGTCAACTTCCACCTTACAATGGCAATAAGTGCTTCCAATCCTGGCTAAAAAGATCAAGAATAGTATGACTAGAGTAGTTCGTGCTTCTTCATCCTCTCATGCAAACCTACTCACTCTTGAATTCTTACCCTGATCAGTACTATTGTCAGGCTTTCTTGATTCCTGTAAAATATTGGGCATGAACTGCAGTAGAATTAGAACACTGATATGAAGTTTCAGGTTGCATTTCACTGAGGAATCACCAGAAATCTTATTTATTTATGTGTGGTTTTGTAGTGGCTTTCCCTATGATGTTAAGTAAAGGAATATCTTCATTAAATAATACAATTCCAAAGACTCTTTATTGTTCAGTGAGGTTAAAAGGCTGAAATAATTTCTTTAATAATACTAACAAAAATCATGTGAGATATATTTACTTCTTTGATGCATTATAGATTCTTAAACACACAAGGAACTTGTACTTATTAGTACAAAAGTAATTCATACACTTTCGTATTTTTCAAAGCTCACTTAAAAGCTCTAGGTGAACATAAGTGGGAAAAAATTTATGAGGAAAAATCATATTAACAAAGTACAAAAAAGTGTTCATGGTAAAAGTTCCAAATTTAATATTTAATGTTTAGTGGTTCACAACTGTGTGAATTTTGACAACATATTTAATCTTTCTAATTGCATTTCCTCATTTGTGTATGAGGAAAACTGTACTTATTTATTTATTTTTGGTGGAACCAGGGATTGAACTCAGGGCCTTTTGCTTGCCAGGGAAACGCTTATTCCACTGAGCCATCTCCCCAGCCTCCCCCTCTTTTTATTATTATTATTATTTTTTTTTTTTGCAGAACTGGGGATTGAACTGAGACCCTTGCTCTTGCTGGGGAAGAACTTATTCCACTGAGCCATCACTCTGGCCCAAGGAAGCTATATTTAAAGTATATTCAGTTACAAAAATGAATACAGTAATTACTATATTAATTACAGGATTCCTGTGTGCCATCCCAATGACTAAATTTCTAACTAATTGAAATATGATATGTCAGTGAATAGGATATTGATTGGTGTCAAATCTGAGTACTTTGCCTAAATCTACTACCTAGCTGTATAATTCTTGCCAGATTATCTAAATTATCTGAGATGCATTTTCCTCACCAACATTAGGGTGTCTATAGGACTGTCTTACAAGGAAGTTGCTTTATAATCATATAGAATGTTTAAAATTTAATCTTCCATCTCCCTCATTCTCACTTTCTATTCTGTCAGTTTTGCTTTCCTCTTCTGTCACTGCACTTATTACATTTTGATATTATATTGTATATTTTACTATCTACTTAGTTTGTATCCTTCCACTAACATATAAACTACTTCAGTAAAAAGACTTGTTCTGTATCACAATTTATTTCTATTTTTTTTTTCAGAAGCGAGGATTGAACTCAGGCCCTTGCATTTGCTAGGGAAATGGTTATTATACTGAGTCATCTCCCTGGCTCCTTCAAAAAACATTGAATCTCATGATTTATGGTATTTACTGTGATTGGAAAAGAGCTTTTACATCAGCTTTAAGGGCAAAAATCTTTGTGTGTATATTCTAGAGGTAACATACTTTCTGGACTCACTAACACCAAGGATTATCTTTAAAAGATTTTCCTTTCTTTAAACTAAAAGAAAAGAAAGATGTTACTCAAAGTTGAAGAGATAAACTTTATAACAAATAATACATATTTGGTATCAATTTAATGATCATTTTCCATTTGCTGCTGAATACGTGTGGCATTAAAAAGCAATCATCTTGTTAGAAAATATTGGATAATACAGTACAGTAACTATCAAACTTTCACATGTATTAAAATTATCATGTCTACCTGATAAAATTAAGATTGTTCTGTCCTATGCTAAATGTTTCTGATTGAATAGATTTGGGTTGGGGTCTGAAATTTTATTTTACTGATACAGTTCCCAAGTGATGTTGATACTACTTGTTTAGATACCATAATTGGGGAACCACTAGAAAAGCATCAGGAGAAAATAACCAGAAATGAAATCTATCCTTAATCAATACCTGTCTCAGAGCAACTGTGTATCCTTAAACAAGTCATTTACTTTCTTCATGTTTCTCACCAAACAAGATAAAGTTATAAATCCTTATTTTTTGATACATGAGGCACAAAATTCTTGCATTTATTTATTCATTTGACAAGTATTTGAGTATATTAAGTGTGTTAAATTATGATAGCTATGAAATTTTATGGGCCAGGGAGATGGCTCAGTAGAATAAGCACTTGCCTGGCAAGCACAAGGACTTGAGTTCAAACCCCAATTCCACAAAGAATATATATATATTATTCTGCCAGTGACTGCCAATTTTTTGCTTTACAAGAATTTCTGGATCTTGAAATGCTAATAAATGACACAAGAAATGTTTACTTACTGATTATTGGCTCTGATGCTATGGAGGGAAAGTAAAAGATTTTGCTGCATCCTACTCAATGTATTGACTATACTATAGAGACTGCTTGTGCTTAGATTACTGAAAAGAATAATAAGACAACCCTCCATTTTGTGAATATATTGGAAACCTTCAGTTATTAGACTGTATACCCTTATGCCTTGAAAATTCTAGATCTTATATTGACCCAAAGATGCATTGAAGGAATTCAAAGATAAATCTTTGTTCTGCGAATTGATAATATCTCATTGTCAGTAACATAATTTTCATTATAGAATCAAAATTAATTGAAATTAATATATTTGCTTAAGTAACCAGGGTTTTTTAGCAATGGAAAATTGTACTTTTTTTCATAAGCATATGATTGCACAAAAAAGTACAAATATTTTTGTTAAAACAATGTCACTTATCCCTGATGTGACATGCCAGCCCACCTGGGGCATGCTGAGATGGTGATTGAGACTGGGTATGGTGGCACATGCCTGTAATCCCAGTGCTTGGAAGACTGAAAATAAGAGTATCACTATGAGCCTGATCTGTGTTAGTGAGACCCTGTACAACCTGTACTAAAACAAAAATTAAAAATTAGAAAAAATATCACCTTACATGTAAAGCCTGATCCTTCTTGTTGTTTCTTAAATATAAGGAAGAATACAAAATTTAAGTAAATAACAGTCAAAATAATGATAAGAGTAATGAAAATCAGTCAAAAATATCTGTACATTAACACTCTTCACTTATAGTAGGTTGACACTCACAGTGTAACATAGAGTTTTGCATTCACGAAACATGAGGTACTAGTGTCTACATTTGTTAGTTCACAGTAACTCTGACATATTTTAAGAGAAGCATATGTCCAAAGATTTTTTTTTAATCAACTCATTATTTGGAATGATATTACTAATACTAAGAATATGCCATTTTAGGTTTTTTGCATAAGTAAATGCTGTTTATTCTACTCTCCGTTACATAGTACTTTCTACAAAGAAGGAAAACATTTCTTCACTGATTGGCACCAACATATAGCATTTAGATTTTGGACATGTATCTTTCTGAGGACGTTGCTTTATATTAAAAGCTTCACTGAAAATGATGAGAGCTTAGACTGGAGCAGTCACTCATGCGTACCTTGCTGAATAGCAACCTCAAATAAGCCCTATCTTCCAGCAATCTCACAACTATTTGAAAAGAGAAACTAGTGGTGAATGTATAAGGGATGGGTAAATTTAGATGAGGATTACCTATTTTGACACAATATCAAATATAAATAATATGAATCCCCTAATGTCAAAAAAGAACCTTGGGAAAGATTATTTGGACACTTCCATATATGAACACCAGTAGTGCTTAAAAGCCAGTTGCCATTTTATGGACAAACTTGTAAATATCTGGATTGACAGGAAATCTCACCTAAATGTGAGTTTGTATTGGGACCACTTGAGAAATTCTAGCAAACAACCGCAAATGACTAATATCACCTCTGCCCTGAGACATGAGTTTGTTTCTAAATGCAGAAGGGACAATGAAGCTCATTGCTGCAGTTGGCCAAACAAGATCACGTAAATGTCATCTGTTTTGCAAGGGATCAATGAAAGTATCACTGTGACCTCTGCTTTGAAAAATGTTAAAGTACATCCCAATAAAAAGAAGCTAATACAAATTTCAGTCCCCGCATTTTACCCTTTTAGTTAAGTTAGATCAATAATCATTTATTAGATACTGTAATTCTCAAAGAGAAAATAGAGCTGCACATTTTTTAATGCCAAAAACTATTAGGATTTAAGTGTAAATGATTTAAAATGACTGAAAATAGCATTAAAGCACCATTTCATTGCATGTTTTTGTGATACTATTGTGCAAAAACGTGATTATACTTTACTATAACCATAATGGTAATAGAAAGTTTCAAGGTGCTCTAAGAGAAGGGGAAATAAATACACATTGTATGTTTAATCTCTTTGCCTTATGACAAGTTTCAAATGCAGGAAGTGAATGAATATTATTTCCATACCTGTGGGGGCCTCTCATAAGTATTGAATTTCATTTAAAAACAAATATTAGAGGCATCAGAAAAGTAGATATATTTTCTAAATCATTAGCTGACTTTATTTCTTTCCTACTTTTGTTACTATATTGCTAGATGCTTTGGAAAAATAAACTATCTTCAGATAAGATGTAAATTACTAGACTTTATTAAATAAGGTTTAACAAAAAAGTGATTAAGAGACAGAGAGTGGTATACATATATGCTCTCTTTTCAGAAATTTAACTTTCTGTCAAATAATTTCAAAATGTCTAATTTACTTTACTAGATAAATTAGCGTGCAGTTATTCTCCCAATTTCTAAACATTTGTTTCTAGTTTTGAAAGCCTTCCCAAACTGAATCATCAGTGTTTTCTCATGTCTCTCTATGCTGCAAAATTTTAGTATGATGAGTTAGTTGTACTAAAAATGTGGAGAAGGCACAGAAGTTTTATTGTCTTATAGTATTTTCTAATTACAATGCATTTATTGTGATATGATAAGATGTGTTGATGATATGTGGTGCAGTGATGAGTTTTTTGGTCAGTGTTACTTAAAAGTGTATTTTTTTTAAGTTTTAGCAAGTGCTATAAACTAATTGTGGTTGATAAACGAGTAAAATTGTAATAAATGAGTGCTGGGGAAATAGCTCAGTGGCATATGCATCTGCCTGGCAATTGCAAGGTCCCAAGTTCAATCCCTGGTGGAAAAAAAAAATTAAGTGAGCACAAATGTGATATCCAGAGAGAGTAATGATGGGGGAAATAGAACTGGAAGAACACAAATCATAAGGGTGAGGTGATTAATGGTATTGGGTGAAAAATAGTGTCATCAGTATGATGCAATAGAGAAAGCACAGGGACTTTAAAGTGAGAGACATATGTGTGTGAATGTTAGCTTCTCTTTTTAGGTTGCTAACTGTATTTTAGACAATGTATATAAGATTTGCTACCCCAGGCATAAAATGGCAGGAAAATATAAAAATTCAGTTATTCATAGGGGATTTTAAATGAAGAGTAGCTATTACTGCTATTTGATTCATAAGCAAATTTTCCAAATATTAAAAGAAGGAAGGAAAACTATGCAAGTATATATAATATATACGGGATAGCTGAGATGATTACACCCATAATTTCCATCAGTTTTTTGAAAATACCATTTAGTCTTTAGAATTTTCACCTTGAGTAAATCTGTATGCTGATATCTGCTATATGAGCAACTACACCAAGCACAGCAACGTGTAATACAAAACCCATGGTTGAATGCCTCTCAGTTTGGTCTTCTAAATATGTACTGTTC
>NW_004524885.1:1502951-1507235 GCF_000260255.1 Octodon degus
GAGTCTGAGCTGTATAGTGAGACCCTGTATCAAATAAATAATTTTTTATTTATATTATTTGGCAGAACCAGGAATTGAACTCAAGCCCTTATGCTAGCAAGACAAGCACTTAATCTACTGAGATATCTCCTCAGCACCCTACAATTTTATTTTGAAAAGTAAAACAAAAGAAAGAAAAAAGGCAACAACAAAGATCAGAAATGGACAGAAACAGGGTAACATGCAACAATACATATGTTATAGATTTTCAAAACAAGAATAGCTGATTAACAATGGCTAATATACTATCTATCTTTATCATTAAATCTATTGCTCTGAACTATGTATTCTGATACCTGTGAACGAAGCAACCGCACTGAAGTTAGCAATGTGTAATGATAGGGTCATGCTTGGAATGCCTGTCATTCTGGTCTTCTAAATATGTACTGCTTGTCATGACATACCAATTACTGCCATACTGTCTTTCAAGTAAATGTTTGTTTTTTAAAGAAGAGTAATAAATGAAAACAAGAGACAAGACAAAAAAAAATGTCACAGGACTGCCCTGATACAATGCTGTATATGGTATCTGAGTAAAAATATGTAACTATTAATTCCTATTTTAAAATAATTTATTTTTTTCTTCATATTCTTTAGGGACTTAAGGTTTAACATGTAAAAAATACTTGATGGAAAATACCTGTTCCATGGTATGCCTAAGATGTTTGATATTCAGACAGATAGTGAAGTTAAGCTCAACTGTCTATGTTGTAGGGTAATAATAGTAAGTTTCTCTTCTGGAGGGTTAACAACCTAAGTTTGAAAGCCAAAATTAGAGGAAAAAAAGGCCTGAAAGTACAGCCAACATTTTGACCTAGCCTTTCAAAGTCAGTGAAGACTGAGGACATAGGAGAACCTATACTGTAACTCATGTAACTCAGTTGTGTCCCAATTTTTCTGATCAAGGAGATTATGGGACCACAGAGGAAAGTGACTGACTATGTAGAGTATGCCTAAGGAGAGTCACCAGGAAAGAAAACATCCTGTAAGGCTTTCACAGAGAGCAAATTGGTCAAGCAATGGCCATATCTCATCCACATGGATGACACTGACAAAGTTTCTATAAACTGCCCTACAGGGTTTCAGGGTAAATCCTGAGGGGAGTTGACTGACCTTATCAAATACAAAAGTTGCATTTCTTGTTATATAGTTCTTGCCCTATTTTGGTCTTATTTCAAAAGTAAAGCCATATTAATATGTTGAACTGTAAAATGGTCAAGTCAACAACTTCAGACATTGCCAGTGTTAAGGAAAATCCAGTACTATTATGGAGTACTGGACTATATTGGAATAATTTGTTGAATTCATGCTTGTACAATATTTAAATGACAATGGACTAATCTTCTCTGGCAAAACTAAACGAAAATGGAGATATAAATGAATGACCATTTTTTATATGTATATTCAAAATAATTAGGATAGATGTACAGCTGCATTGTCTTAATTCAATGAATAGAGAGATTTTTTATAGTGTTTGTGGACAGGATATCATGTCTGCATCTTGTACAATGAATAACCATCAAGAGAACAATTTGCAATGTATTAATTATTGAAACTGCTAGCAATCTGTTTTGTGAAACTGTCTCATTGCTATTTATTTCTCAATAAAATTATTTTAAAAAATTTATTGCTCTGATTTACCCATATAATATGAAATATTGAATGTATGATTAAATGTTACCACTTGCTTTCAAGAAATCTCAAACGTTTGTTCTTGTTCTTCTTTTGTTTTATTTTATTCTCCTTTTTAAAAAAATATTTTAAAGAGAGTAATTGATATGACATTAGGAATTGTACACATTTATAAGACCAAGATGACATACATTCAAGCATAGTTGTTGTATTGCACATCGCTGTGCTCAATGTAGTTGCTTTAAAACAACCGCCAATATTCCGTTATCTTCCCATTATTATGTATCTGTTAATCTGATCAACATATTTGAAGATAAAATTGATAAGATAACAACCATTGTTGATTAGCTTTTCCTATTTTAAAATTCTGTGACATATGCATTGTTGTTTTTTACCCTGTCTGTCTTTTTCATTTGCTTTTGCTTCAGTTTAATCTTCAAAATAAAATAGAATAAAATAAAATAAAGTTTAAGAAAACAACCAAAACTAGAAAAAAATTCCAAATGCTATGAATAAAGGGTATTCTTCCCTTTTACTGAAAATGTTAACCACCAGGATAGGCAGGAACATATCTTAGATTATATACTAATGTTATATAAACTTAACTTTTTTGTTATTTGATATTTTCTGATAGAAAGTGAATAGTTACGAAAATACTATTACTGATTGTTCTGCTATGATGATGATGATGATGATGATGATGATGATGATGATGATGTCATAGTGTTCTAGCAGGTCTTTGGAGGGATAAGCTCATAATGCCATTGGAGAGAAATGTAATACAAAGAAAAAGAGCTAGTCATTTGTGTATGGATTTGGGGTCACCTTAACAGTAAGTGAAACGAAATAACAGGTGAATAAATATATGTTAGGCTCAATTGCCTTATTGTAAAAATTTAAAAAGAAAAACAAACAAACAAAAAAAAACCCTAGGGGCTGGGGAGATGGCTCAGTGGAATAAGCGCTTCTCTGGCAAGCACAAGGGCCTGAGTTCAATCCCCGGTTCCAAAAGAAAAATAGGGGTTTGTTTCATTGGCAAGAAGACAAGGAAAATTTTCCATATAAGTAAAGCTCTAGAAAGACAGAGTCCAGAAGAGAGTGCCAGAAGAAGAGAAATATGGTCTCAGAACCTTTTTCAGTGTTCTTCTTTCACTATAGGTACAAAACAAAAGGCAAAGGTTTCAAAACCAAGAACTGATGAATATATGTTCATTCAAATACAGAAAGAGAAATCTCTGGATATACTATGGTAGAACATGATTTACTAAACACAAGAAAATTATACTATTTTTTACTTACTATTTAATACATTCTCAGTTTTATGTTTTAGAAATTGAAATTTAACTTGGTATAAGACTTAGATACAACTTTATAACAATGAAACTAAAGTTTATAATGATAAATACATTTTAGCATAGTAGAAAAAGTCTCAAAACAAATATTTAAAGTTCTGCTTTAGGAAAGTAGAAAAAAACTAAACATAAAACAAAAAAATTGAAATTCAAATAAATAAGCAGCAAAATGTAAAAGAAAGGGTAAAATATTCTTTAAGAAGTTGATAAAATTGATAGATCTCCATCAGGAGAAGCAGGGAGCTGTTCTCATCTGGGCTCTTGCTTTGTAGAACAAAGACTATTTCTAGCATAAATGAATGAAATATAACTCTTCAGCTTGCCATGAGAGGACTATTCGGAATGCAGCAAAAAGCACACTAATTGGAAGGTAACTACAAAGAATGAATGTTGATCTTTAGAGAGAAGTTACATGGGTAATCCTATCTCCATTGTACTAGTGGCAATAAGCTAAATATCAGATAAATTAGATCCTAGTTGTAGAAATGAGAAATATCTAGAGTATGATCTACAAAAATAATGTTCTAGCAATCTTCAATGTACAGTGGTACCTTGGTCCACGAACTTGACTCATTACCTGATTCTGGAGAAGATGGATGTCTTCCTGTTCATTTATGGAAGATGACTGTGGCTATGTTTTTCTAATGATGAGGACTTCATAAACAGAAGCAAAATTTTACTGAATTCTTATTTTTGTGAACAGAGTTGTTCATAAAAGCATTAATGAACTAACATACCATTGTACTTTGACTTTATAAAAGTTAATAAGCAAGCCCATGACAGGAGTCAATTTTTACAGTTTTGTATTCTAATCATATACTTCCTCTTCCACCTATCTAAATGACAAATGTTTGAGAGTTAATTGTTAGTTTAAAGTAAGAACAGTGTTATGATTAGAGTATGCAAAGTAGACATGATAAAGTCAATTATTTAATTAAAACAAATCAATTTTATGACTTTTTTTGTGGCTAGCTCAGCCCACCAGGGGGTGGGGCTGGTGTGGCAGGTAGTGCTGGGGAGTGAACTATGCTCCCTGTGCTTGCCTGCACTTGTCTAAGCTTGCCTAAGCAGGTGTTTTAGACTACTGAACTATCTTGCTGGCCCCTTTATGACTATTTTGAACCAAATTTGGTTTTTGTGGCAACGGGGATTGAACCCAGGACCTTGCTCTTGCTAGGCAGGAGATTATTCTACTGAACTATATCCCCAGCCCTAAATGAAACTTTTGAAGATGGGATTGCTTATCTTTTTTATCTGTATT
>NW_004524885.1:1507335-1513980 GCF_000260255.1 Octodon degus
TTATTATTAATATCTATTATTTTATTGCTTATTTTAAAAGTTTGATAAAACAATGTATAGATATATATTTAAAATAAAATTAAATATATGCATTAAATATGAATAAAATGGGCTGGCAAGATAGCTCAACAGACTAAAATACCTGCTTAGACAAGCTTTGGCAAGCTTAGGCAAGTGCAGGGACCATGGTTCTATCTCCAGTACTACATGCAGAACCAGCCCCACATCCAGGGTGCACTAAACTGACCAGAGTCCTGGCATGGTTGCACATGCCTGTAATCCCAGCATTGGAGAGACTGAAAGCAGAAGAATCACCACAAGTCCAAGCTGCTTAGTGAGACACTGCAACAACCAAATTCATGGGGAAAAAATGAAAAGATAGCAAATATTTCAACAGTCCCATAAGCAAATATAATTACTATTGTTGAGCACTAAACTTAAGTGAAATTCTTGAGAAATAAAACAGCAATGTCACAATTAACAATTTTATTGTCTGATAAAAGGAAATATGTCTGTACTATAAGAGTAAAATTTCTCCTCCAGACTAAATTACAAAATAATTATGATTCTTGGATGATGGCAGAGTAGTAAAAGCAGCAAAGAAGGTTCTACAAGATTTATAATACAGACACTCAAAGATGCCAACTTGGAAAAGAAAAGGACAGAGATGGATCCTTAAGACCGAGTAGGGATCTGATGGGAAAGCTGAACACTACAGAGATAGATTGCAACTAAAGAATAGGAAAGGACAATCCACACTTTCTTATCAGCTCTTAGGTCATGGCTCATGTGAAAGTGAGATTGTATTTACAGAGACAGTGAAAGAAGTCAACTCTAGAGGCCTTCAGGGAGAAATACACCAGAAGAACAGAAGAGTGGATGATGTGTGCTACAACAACTGTTGAGTGGATATAGTCTAGGTGTGTTCCACAGTCCAAGTATCTCCATAACCTGGAGAGAATGTTTGCTCAGATGTCTAAGGAGGGATCAACTGAACCAGGAACTTGGAGAAGTCTTGGTTGAATTCTACTCAATGTAACTGTGTGAGGTACAACCATGGGAGATATCTATGGTCAGCCTGGCAAAACATATCCAGAGTGTTATAAGCTAAATGACACAAGCCTCAAACAGATTCAGTCAGAATTTCCATGGATTAGAAAGTTATAGAACCAGCACTCAACTGTAATCCTACTGTAAGCTTACTGGTGATAAAGCCAGAAAAGGACAAAATCAAAAAAGAGAACTATAGACCAATGTATTAAATAAGCACTGATTCAAAAAACCTGAAGAAGGTACTAGCAAAATAATGCAGCAAATGATTAAAAGATTCATACAGTATGACCAACGAGGATTCACTTCAGAGGTGTGCGGATGGTTTAACATATGCAAATCAATAAATACAATGCACCACAAAACAGAATCAAGGACAAAATGCCACAGGACCATCTCAATAGGTGCAGAAAGTGTTTGTAAGATCCAACATATATTAATAATAAAAACAGAATAAAATAAGAATACAAGCTTTTTATCTCAACTGGATAATGACCATCTATGATGAATCAGCTACCATCATTCTAATTGGGGAAAGGCTGAAAGCTTTGCTTCTAAGATGAGGAACAAGATGAGGATGTCTGCTATCACCACTTCTGTTTAATATACTTCTCAAAACATTAGCTAAATTTATAGGAAAAGCAAAGTAAATAAAATTATATTAATAGGGAAGGAAAAAGATAAATTGTCATTTGTTGATGACATGATGTTTTCCATAGAGGATCTCAAAAACTTCACTAAACGACTACTAAAACTAATATCCAAATTGGGCAGTGTAGCAACAAAGTCAAAATTTAAAAATCAATAGTGTTTCAGTACACTAATAACAAATTGAGAGGGAAACAATACCATTTACAGTAGTATCAAGAAAAATAACCTACTAAAGAATTAACCTAACCAAGAAAGTGAAAAGCCTCTACAATGAAAACTATAGTACTCCATAAAAGGAAATTGAAGAGGATATTAGAAAATGAAAAGATGTATATTGTCCCTGGTGAGGCTCTAGCAATATAGTTAAACTGGCTATACTTCTAAAACTGGTATACAGATTTAATGCTGTTTCCACTAACATATCAAAAACATTTCTTACAGAACTAGAGAAAGGCACCCTAAAATTCCTATCAAACCAGAAGAGATTTAGAACAGCAAAATAAATTGTAACAATGGCAAGGTGGGATCATCACAATCCCAGACTTCAAGTTATACTACAAAGTATAAACAGCATGTTATTGATGAAACAAACAAACAATAAAACAAAATGTACTCATGGATCAATGGAACAAAATAAAAGATACATAAACAACTCCAAGCACAGGCACACTTAGCTATATCATAATTGGCAAAGGGCTTTTCACAATGGGTTTGTTGTGAGAGCACAGGTGTAGTAAAAGCCAACACTAAATCAAAGCCAACATGGGAAAAAAAAGAGACTCACATTAATATTGTCATCATCAAACACATGGACTCCAGCAAGTCCACCACCACCAGCCATCTTATCTACAAATGAGGTGGCATTGACAAAAGAACCACTGAAAAACTTGAGAAGGAGGCTGCTGATATGGGGAAGGGTTCCTTCAAGTATGCCTGCATGTTGGACAAGCTGAAAGCTGAGTGTGAGCATAGTATCACCACTGACATCTCCCTGTGGAAATTTGCCACCAGCAAGTATTATGTGACCTACGTTGATGCCCATGAACACAGAGACTTAATCAAAAACATGGTTACAGGCACATCTCAGGCTGACTGTGCTGCCTGATTGTTGCTGCTGGTGTTGGTGAATTCAAAGCTGATATCTCCAAGAACAAGCAGAACTGTGAGCATGCCCTTCCTGTTTACACACTGGGTGTGAAACAACTAATTGTTGGAGCTAACAAAATGGATTCCACAGAGTCACCCTACAACCAGAAGAGATAGGAGGAAATCGTTAAGGAAGTCAGCACCTACATTAAGAAAATCAACTAAAACCTTGACACAATAGCTTTTGTGCCAATTTCTAGTTGGAATGGTGACAACGTGCTGGAGCCAAGTGCTAACATGCCTTTGTTCAAAGGATGGAAGGGCACTCGTAAAGATGGCAATGCCAGAGGAACCACACTGCTTGAAGCTTTGGATTGCATCCTCTCTCCCACTCACCCCACTGACTTGCCTGTGTGGCTGCCCCTCCAGGATGTCTACAAAATTGGTGGTATTGGCACTGTCTTTATAGGCTGAGTGGAGACTGGTGTTCTCAAACCTGACATGGTGGTCACCTTTGCTCTAGTCAACATCACAACTGAAGTCAAATCTGTTGAAATGCACCATGAAGCTTTGAGTGAAGCTCTTCCTGGGGACAATGTGGGCTTCAACCTCAAGAATGTGTCTGTCAAATATGTCCAGTGTGGCAATGTGGCTGGTAACAGCAAAAATGACCCACCAATGGAAGCAAGTGGTTTCCTGCTCAGGTTATTACCCTGAACAATCCCAGCCAGATCAGTGTTTGCTAAGCCCCATGTCCTGGATTGTCACACAGCTTACATTGCTTGAAAGTTTGCTGAGCTGAAAGAAAAGACTGATCACTGGTCTAGTAAGAAGCTGGAAGATGGGCCCAAGTTTTTGAAATCTGGTGATGCTGCCATTATTGACATGGTTCCAGGCCAGCCCATGTGTTTCTAGAGCTTCTCTGACTACCTATCTCTGGGTCATTTCACTGTTTCTGATATGAGGCAGACAGCTATTGTGGGTGTCATCAAATCTGTGGACTAGAAGTCTGCTGGAGCTGGCAAGGGCACCAAGTCTACCCAGAAAGCTCAGAAAGCTAAATAAATATTATTCCTGAAACCTGCCACTCCAGCCTTAAACAGTGGTGGAAGACTGGTCTCAGAACGGTTCTCCCAAATGGCCATTTAAGTTTAATTGTGAAAGACTGGGTAATGATCACAATGCAGTGTAAAACTTTCAGAAGGAAAAGAGAATGTTATGTGGATCATTTTTTGGGGGGTGTATTAGTTTTTAAGTTATTAGTTTTTTAAATCAATAATTTTTAATGGGAACAACTTGCCCAAAAATCTGTCACAGAATTTTGAGACCCATTAAAACAAAGCTTAATGAGAAAATAATAACAATAATTAATAACAATAATAATAATAATAATAATCAAAGGGGACAAATCACTTTGCTGAAAGTAAGATAGCTTCATTCACAAATGGTGCCAGGAAAACATGCTCTTCACATGTAGAAGTTTAAACCTAGAACTCTTTCACCAGGCCCTGAACTATAATCAAACTGGATCAAAGATGTAAACATTAGAATAGAAACAATCTCCTGGAACCCAAAGTATATAAAGTTCTTGAAGACATAGGTGGAAACCAAGAAATCCCTAGTTGCACAAGAGATAATCCCAAGAGCAAAAAACATAGGATCACACCAAAAGAAAAACATCTGAACAATAAAAGACACCACTAATTGTGTGGTGTCTGACAAAAATATTTTGTCAGATTTTCCTCAGGAAAAGACTAATATGTAGAGTACATAGAGAACTCAAAAAAATAAGAACCCTCAAATTTAAAGACCCAATTAGAAAGTGGATACCTGAAGTGAATAGACTCTTCTTAGGTAAAGAAATACAAACAGGCAGCTAATACATGTAAAAACATTTATCACCTCTGACCATTGAGAAATACAAATTAAAATAACATAGATTAAATTTCACTCCAGAAAGAATGGCTTACATCAAGAAATCAATCCATGATAAATTATTGTGAGCATTTGTGGAGAAAACTAAAGATGGACATATATCTGATAAGGGCATGCTTTTCAAAATATATGAAGAGTTCTTATAATTCAATAAGTATCAAAAGTATTAAATAATAAGCTAAAGACATAAAAAGTGCAAATCAAAACCATAGTGAAATATCAACTCTTAGACATGAGGAAGAGTACTACAACAAAAAGAGATGTACAAGCTGGAAGATACTATATGTTGATTGTGAAGTGGAGTAAATTAAAGTATATCTACAAACAGTAGATGATTAATCAACTAAAACGGAAGGAAATGCACCTGAATTACATTAGTCAAAGTTAAGAAATGATAAAAATATAAATATTTTATGACTTTGCTCACACTGAATACCTCAAAGAGTCAAATTCATGAATACATAAAATAGAATGGTTTTGAAGGGACAGATTATTAGTAATATAGAATTATTATTATTTAATTGGTACAATTTTTCAGTTTGAGTTAGATGAAAATGTTCTGGAGATGGAAGGTGCTAATCTTACTAAACAGCATAACAAATTCTACAGAACTATACAAATAATAATGAGTAAAATGGTAAATTTAACGCTTTATATATTTAACCACAATAAGAAATAGAATACCTACTAACTCTCAAGAATCTCACGCACAAACACTCCACTAAGAGAGCAGCAAATTAAACCTAAAATGACAGGGGAAGACAATTTTGCTACAGCTGTAAAGAAAGGTGTATCAGATGATACAAATCAATCACATAAACTCAAATATGTTCACATTGGTCAAATCTAGGCAATCAGTTAAGAAAGAGATTCTTGTCCCACTGACTGGTACTCATTGGTTTCAATGTCAGCTTTTTTTTTCTGACAAGGAATGTTTTGGCCTTTAGTACCTCTTTCTGTGTAAGGACTTAAGTCATTCAGCAAATCTGAGAATTTTGTAATTCTGTACCTTACTTTCAACACATGAAATTTAATATTAGCACCAAGGTTTGTAATCTAGTCTGTTTTTTCTTACTCTCCAGAGAACTAACTAACAAGAGCTGACCCAGGTTACAAGACTTTCTTGATTTCTCTACTATCAATGAAAACTTATTTATTATCATATTTTAGGATGTAAAACTTATTCAAGGAGTCAAAGTAAATTAATGTTCTGTAATAGCTTTAAGTGTGTCCAATATCTGATGTAGTATTCATTGACATGAACTTTCAACATTTTATCTCAAGCAGCTGATGCAAGAATTTTATGACATTTTTGAGACTACATCATAATCTAAGAGATAAGAGGGAGATGTGTCTTTTGTCATGTAGCTCAAATTGCATAAACAGTGTGTTCCATCCAGATGTAAGTCTGAATTTACATAAAATATTGTTATTCTTCTCATAATGTCTTTGGAAATACAGGAGAAAAGAATTAACCTGTATATGGTCATTTCATATGTTTATCACCTTCTGACATAGTTAATTTTACACACACACACACACACACACACACACACACACACACACTGTCCCTTCTACATTCAAACAAATCATAGACTAGCATCCTGAACAGTGGCCCACCCATAAGAAAACTATAGAGAACATCGCACTTCAGGAGGGAAAAGATACATTGCTTTTAAAAAGTGAGTGAAGGGAGGGTAAATGTATTTTGATAACATCATAGGAGATTCATTTCCCAATTTGAATAAGTAAACTACCAGGGGAAAAAAAGAGGTTACTCAGGACCTGCAGGTGTAGCACTGAATATAGGAACATGTATGGGAGCATTTATGTCATGCTTTTCTCATTAGTCATTTATATCTAAACTTTACTTTCAGCATTGCAGCTTTCTCTAATGGTCTTCCTGTATGCCATGCATATATA
>NW_004524885.1:1514080-1524405 GCF_000260255.1 Octodon degus
CACAAGTTCCAGGAGTATTTCTGGAAAAATTCAAAGTAATAAGATACAAGAAGGGACAAGTAATTCATGGTTAAAGTATAATGGTGTACTTCCTCAAAAACAAACAAATCATCAGTAAGTAAATGGTAGAGAATTATTTCTATAATGCTTCTAAGAAAAGCTTAACTATTTTTTTTATTTCTGTATTTTTTGTTTCTTCTCTAGTTTTACTTTTCAATATCTTTTCAGTTTTAACTTCAAATTAATTTCTTCTAGATCTCTTTCTTTTGTAGTTTATTTTGCTTAGCATCTATTAAATAAGCAGATTCCATTGAAAAGTAACATAAAATTGACATAAAACAATAAAGAAAATAACAGAAAATACATAGGATATGGACAAATATAACAATGAGAAAATAGGTGGCACATACAATAGGAAAGAACAAGAAAATATTATGTATTCTTGCACTACAATCTTGAATTGAACAATGTCATATGGTTCTGTAAACTGTAATATTGAAAAAATATATACCTGATAAATTGTACTTTTGGGTTATGATTTGTCTACCAAGAGGATTCATTATTTACTGCTAAGGAACTAAGAATTATATTGTGAATTTTAATACCTAATATCCATTCAGTAGTTCTCAAGTGAAGTTTTTAAAGATCTCCATATGTTTCAACCTACTATCCCTTGGTCAGGGAACAAGTTATTACTACCCTGGTTGTTTTGCAGTGAACAAATGCTGCTTTGGAGACCATATTCCCCAGTAATTACTCTAGTTTACATCAATGAATATTACACCTTTGCATTTCCTTTTGAGCATTCTGAAAAGATGATTCAGCTATTCTCAGTACTGTCTTTCATGTTTTCTTCATTTTCACTTTTAGTTTCTCCTACATAATGTTCACTTTATTATGAGTGAGTTCTTGCCATAACCTGAATGCCTCCTTTTCTCCTAAGCACTTGTAAGTAGGAAGGAAGCATAATAAACATATACTATTATTTCATACAGTAAACACAGAGAAATTTCAAAGTCATTTAGTTCAAATAAATTCAAGAATTTCATAAAAAGGCATTACATAAAAATTAGACACTAGACAAAATCCCAAGATTTTGAACATCTACATTACAGCCATATTATGAATTTTTCTTTGTTGTCTAAAACCTCATTTGAAATATTTCTGCAAATGTCAGAATCTTACAGGAAGTGTTGATTTTAGTAATATCCATTTAGTGCTTTAACCTCTCAGTGTTGTAAAAGATTGAGTATAGAGCTCTTTTTAATGAATGTTGCCAAGTAATAAAATGTTCAAATATTTCAGGATATTCTGTAATTCTTTTTTTCATATTTTAGTATCTCTGAAATGAAAGTGACCCTTAAAGTTTATGACATTTCTTCATTTAATACATGGACAATTTTTCTGTTTTGGTATGAAAATATAGTGTATTTTATACATGATAGCATCATAGATTAAATAAAATAAGGTCTTGCTACTGTTATGGAATCAATTTTTATGTGTTTTAGTTTTTGTATTTGATAAACCAAGTCTTTACAAATGGAAATTTATTGTTCTTATAACTTCCTAAAATTTGAAAATAGAATTTTATTTTTGCCAGATGTGGTTGTACACACCTGTAATCTCAGAATTTAGGAGGTTGAGCCAGGAGGATTGCTGGGAGTTTGAGGCCAGCGTACACTACACAGTGAGACCATGCTCAAAACATTAAAAAAAATTATAAGTTTATTTTAGTATTTATCTGTGTGGATAATCATCATTTACTCACATGTTATTTCATATAATTTCTTTAACTGCCACGTACACTAAAATACTGTAAAGTTTTTCCTACAACCTTATACTCTAAGTGATATTATTGAATAGAATACACAGAAAACTTAATGATAATATTTGATTTAGTTCTTGTAAATAAGTAATTCCTATTTTGTCTATCACATCAAAATTCTTCATTATGACAGGAATAATGATAATTAATTTACTAATATGAAGAAAATCAAAATAAGATTACTTAAAACATTTTGTCTGTAGCCCTACTTTACATTTTGGTGCAGAAGCAAAAATATATAAATGCTTCAAAATGACGATAAAAATAGAATTGTACTATGTTTCAATACTTACAAAAATGTCATTTGGAGGGCTGGTTAAATAGCTCAGTGGTTTACAGTGCCTCCAAGCAGGCAAAGGGACCCAGGGTTCAATCCCCAAGCCTGCCATGCTGGCTCTGCCACCAGGGCACACTGAGACAGTGAATGAGATTGCCCTTGGTGGTGTGCGCCTGTAATCCCAACTCTTGGCAGGCTGTAAAAAGGCAGATCACTGAGTCTGATCTGGTAGTGAGAACCTGAACACCTTGTAGGCCCTTCCTTAAAAATACAAAAAAGAAAAAAAAATGACATTTGGATATATGGTGCTACAATTTATCTTCATTGTCCTCCAAATCCCATGTATTAAGTGCCCAGGTAGCACTACTGTGAGCTGGTACAAACTAAACTTTGAGGCTTTGAAAAAGGTGACTGGATGTATGCCTTTGGAAGGGATTGTGGAATTCCATTTTTCCCCTTTTTTCTTTAATTTCTGACCATGAAGTGAGTGGTTTTGTTGTGCCATAATGTGCTACCATAGATCCAACATAACAGTGTTAACCTGTAATGGACCAAAATCTTTAGAACTATGAGCCAAAATAGAACTTTTCACTTCACATTTTACTTCTACTACTTGTCATAGTGATAGAAAAGTGACAACACAGAAATCAAGATATACAATAAAATGCAGGCAATAATTATTTAGTAATTCTTTAGTAAACATCTTTCTTTTAAATTATATACAAGTTTAGAATATATAATACCTGACACTACATTATAATTTATAAAGTGAAATAATTTCTAATACTTAATTATCTGTGTCTTCACATAAACATCAAAATATTTAAGCTGCTGATTTTAATGACAAAGCTTTTGTAATCGAGACACTATATGCGATCAAAGTGAAATATATAAAAGCAAAGAAAACAAAATGAAATTCAACATAAATTAACATAAAAGTCATGCAATGGATTTGGATTATTTACATTTGCTTCCTACACTAAGTTAATTCTTTGCAAAGTGATTATTCAGCAATTCATTGTACTGCAAGCTCCTAGAAAGTTTCTACCTCTTTCTCTCTTTTCCTTCCTTTCTTCTATTCTTCCTTTCTTCCTTCTTTTCTTTCTTTCTTTACCAGAAATCAAACTCAGGACTTTGTGCTTGCCTGGCAAAAACTATATCACTGAGATATCTACCCCAGCCCAACATCTTTTTTGATGATTTTTTTTCTTGTCTTGTCTTGTCTTGTCTTGTCTTGTCTTGTCTTGTCTTGTCTTTTCTATTTTGTTCTGTTCTTTTGTTTTGAGACATGGTATCACTTTATAATTCAAATCAAGAAGAGCTTAGAAAAAAATAAAAAAAGAAGAGCTTAGATTCAACTATTTCACATCCCGTAATAAAGTAACTTTCAACCCAGATTGATGTTTCCTGCAAAACTATCTATCAAATCTAATGGCAAGATTAGTTTCTTCCATGATAAAGAACAACTGAAAAAATTCACAATCACCACCAAACCTACATAAAGTACTGACAGATATTCTAGAAAGAGAAAGAGAGAAACAAATGTTCAAGGAAAACACCAGAATGGAACCACCAAGCAGAACAGGCAATTAAAGAAAGCAAGGGCCAACAAGATATCTCAGCATTCTAAGCACCTGCTTAGGAAAATGCAGGCACCAGTGTCCAATCCTTGGCACCACATTCAGCACCAGCCTCTCCCCTAGGCATTCTGAGCAAACAAAAGATAGCAGGTATCGTGGTGCATACCTGTAATCCCAGCACTGGAGAGAGTGAAAACAGGAAAATCACTACAAGCCTGAGTTATGTAGTGAAACTCTGTGCCAAATACATAAAATAAAGCAAAATAAAATATCAAAAAAATAATAAAAAGAGGAAAAAAGGATGGAATGTATAGCAGGAAAATAATAGGACAAAGTAAGTCAATACATACCAGTTATAACTATCAATGTAAATGGTCTCATTTCACCAAACAAAACAGGCAGTCTTGCAGAATGGATCAAGAAACAAAATCCAACAGCATGCTGTATAGAAAAAACATGTTTAGCCCAAAAAGAAATTAATAGACTGCAAGTCAAAGCACTGAAAACAATATTCCATGAGACAGAAACCCACAAAAAAGCATTAATAGCTATTCTGATTGCTGACAGTGCCAACGTCAAACCAAGAGTGATTGAAAGACATATTGAAGGTCAGTACATACTTGTTAGTGCAACACTGCAAGTGGAAGAGGCAACAATCATAAATATATATGCACCCAATGTAGGAGCACTTAACTACATAGGATAAATTTTTACACTCATGAAAAATCAAATAAGCAATAATATCATTATACTGGGGGAATTTTGCATGACACTGTCAGAAAGAGATCAACTATGCAAACCATAAGCAAAGAAATGACAGCACTAAATCAAACTTGTTAATAAGTACATTTAGAAGGTCTTTGCAGAGGGTTACACCCAGCAAAGTCAGAAACACATTCTTCTCAGCTGCATATGAGATGTTCTCAAAAATAGATCATATGCAAGCACATAAAGCATGCCTACCTAAATATAAAGAAATTAAAATTATCCCATGCAAACTATCCTGACCATAGCGCAATGAAACAGGAAATTACTGACAAAAGGAACAGCAAAACCTCTAGAAACAAACGGAAATTAGATAACATCTTCCTGAACACTCAATGCATCATAGATGGAATTAAAGAACAAATTAAACAACATTTATAATCAAGTAGAATTGATGATACAACTTACTGGAACCTGTGGAATTCAGAGTAAGCTGTCTTAAGTCAATTTCTCATATCAGGAAAGCAGCATAAGCTAAAACAAACAATTCTATGCTGCACATCATGCTCCTAGGAAAGGAAGAGTAAGTCAAGCTAAAATCCCACAGAAGGCAGGAAATTATAAAGATCAAAGCAGAAATTAATGCAGTAGAGATGAGAAAACAATACAAATAGTTAATTAATCAAAGAGTTTATTCTTTGACAGAATAAATAAAATTGATAAACACCTAGACAACCTTATCAAAGGGAAAAAACTCAAATTCATGCAATAAGAAATGAAAAAGGCAAAATCATTACAGATCCTATAGAAATTCAGAAGCTCATCAATAAATGCTTTTGAAATCTTTGCTCAGAGTCCTAGCCCAGGCCCGATGAGTGTGTGGGAGGGCTTCCGGCTACCCTGTGTCGGCAGGACCTACTGGTCCCAGCCCAGGCCCAGCTTGGGTGAGACCCTCTTTCACCCCCTTGGGATGCCCCACACCACTTCACAGTACCCCCACCCCACCTACTGAGCAGGAATTTCTTTCATGTTCTGGGAACCCCCAGATCTAGTCCTAGGCCAGGCCCAGTGAGGGTGTGGGAGAGCTCCCTCTGCCCCCTACTCCATCTTGTCCCCTCCAGACTCAGCTCAGGCCTGGCATACAGGCCTGGGGTGAAACCCTGCAGCTGCAATCCCTGAAGAGAGTGTAGGGGACAGAATCACCCAGCTAGTCCAAGAGCAGAACATCTTGCCAGAGGGGCACAACAGGTTCAAAACCAAGGGCAGCAGCAGAAAGGAGTACAGCACAGCAACCAGGCCCAAGCCAGGCACAATTGGATAAATCCAAATCTGCACCTGAACTTCAGTAGGTGCTAAGGTTATAACTGCACCAAAGATCTACAACAAAGGTCAGAAAACAGTGCTACACAAAATGAGAATGAGGAGAAAAATGCAATCTCAGAACCCAAGCCTACCCATAACAAGTGCAGAGGAAACTAACACAGAACAAATTGGGAATCACACAGCTGAAAGCAATGAATCAATGGCTACTGAAATAAAGAAACAGCTGCAGAAAGGTATAGAGGAACTCAGATTGGAAATGAAAAAAGAAATCTCTGAATTAATAACATCTGCAATAAAGAATGAAATGCAGAAACATATGGAGGAAAGCCAATGCCCACCTTGAACAAGTGAAGAGGAAACTAGCTTAGCTCAAATGTATAAATTAATAGCTTCGATAGTAAATAAGCAACAGCAGAAAGTCATGGAGCAACTCAGAGTACAATTCTTTTCTACTAGTTCAGCTCAAATGTATGAATTAATAGTGTCAATAGTAAATAAGCAAGAGCATAAAGTTATAGAAGAACTCAGAGCGCAATTCTTTTCTGAAATAAAAAAAGAATTCTCAGAACTCATAGCATCTGAAGTTAAGAATCAACTACAGAAACATAGGAAACCCAATCTGAAAAATCACTGCAGTAAAAGAATTAATAACTGCTTCTAAAGAAGACATTGATAAAAAAAATTAGAGATTACAAAAATGACAGATTCCTTGAAGGAGCAATACATGAAATCTTTGCTCACACAGGATGGAAAACAAAGGAAATGGACAGTTTTCTACATACATATGAATTGTCAAAGCTGAGTCAAGAAGATACAAAAATTCTAAATAACCAACTAATGGAAAATTAAATTTAAAATATAATCAAAATCCTCCCAACAAATAAAAGCCTAGGTCCTGATGGATTCACAGCTGAATTCTCCAAGAACTTTAGAGAAGATTTAAATCCAACTCTTCTCAAAATCTTCAATAGAAGGCAAAAGAAAGCAATTGTCCCAAACTCATTCCTGGAGCCAAGTATTACTTTAATACCAAAATCAGAGAAAGAACCAACCAAAACAGAGACCTACAAGCTAATCTCTCTAAGAAAACTATATGTGAAGATCCTCAAAAAATAGTAACAGGGGCCGGGGAGATGGCTCAGTGGAATAAGTGCTTCCCTGGCAAGCGCAAGGGTCTGAGTTCAATCCCCGGTTCTGCAAAAAAAAAGAAAAGAAAAAAAAGAAAAAAAAAAGTAACAAACAGAATACAGCAAATCATCCGTGGATTATCTGGGAAGCACAAGATCCTGAGTTTGATCTCTGGCACCACATGTACAAAAAAATAAATAAATAAAAATTGATTTATAGAGGCCTGGTTGATAGCTCAGTAGAATAAGTGCTTGCCTGGCAAGCACAAGGGCCTAAGTAAAATCCCCAGTTCCACAAAAAAAAAAAAAAAAGCATCCATTAGGTCATACATCACAACCAACTTGGATTCATTCCAGGAATGTAGGGATGGATCAATTTATGCAATTTTAAAAATGTAATACACCACATCAACAGAGACAAAGACAAAAATCACGTGATCATCTCAATAGATGCAGAAAAAGCTTTTGACAAATTCCAAAACGAATTCATGAAGAAATCCCTACAGAAAATCCAATGCTTGTCTATATCTCAACCTGATAAAAGCTCATCTATGAGAAATGAACAGCCAACATCATACTAAATTGACAAATATTGAAAGTCTTCACTTTAAAATCAGGAATAACACAAGGATATCCTTTGTCGCCACTTCTATTCAATATAACTCAAGAAACATTAGCTCAAGCAATCAGACAAGAGAAAACAATAAAAGAAATGATGACTGAAAAGAACCAAGTGAAATTATCATTATTTGCAGATGATGTTTTACTTTACATATAAGACCCCAAAAACTCCACTACGAGACTTATGGATTTAATTAGCAATTTCAGTAGCATAGCAGCATACAAAATCAACACTGAAAAATCAACAGCACTTCTATACACAAACAACAAACACACTGAGAAATTAGTGAAACCACATCTTTCACAATGACATCCAAAGAAATGAAATACTTATGAATCAGCCTCACAAGGGAAGTAAGAGTTTTGAACACTAAAAGTGACATTAATCTGAGAAAACAGACCAAACAGGATTTCAGGAAATGGAAAGATATTCATGGCTCCTGTATAGGAAGAACCAACATTATGAAAATGGCCATACTCCTACAATTTTTACACAGATTCAATAAAATCCCAATTAAAATACCATTAGTATACTCACAGTTATAGAAAAAACATTCCTAAAATTCATGCTGAACCAGAAGAGACTAAAAGTAATCCTGAGCAACAAAGGACAGGAAAGAAGTACCAAAATTCCTTACCTGAAGTTGTACCACGGAGCTACTGTGATAAAAGCAGCATGGTACTGGCATTAAAACACAACTGTGAATCATTGGAACAGATGAGAAGATGCAGGGGCCAGGGAGATGGCTCAGTGTAATAAACACTTGCCTGGCAAGTGCAAGGACCTGAGTTCACTCCCTGATTCCATGAAAAAAAAAAGATGCAAGCACAACTACACACACACACACACACACACACACACACACACTTTATCTGTAACAAATGTGTGGGAAATACATCAAAAAATCAACAACTGGGATCTTATCATTTTGAAAAGATTCTGCACATCCAAATAAACCACTAACAGGGTAAAAACTAAACCACAAACTGGTAAAATAATAATAAACTGCTGTCCATTTTGGCAAAGTCTTTATATCTAGAACATATAAAGAATTTTTAAAAGTCTAGCTTGCCAAATTCAAAGACCCAATCCAAGAATGGGCATCTGAATTGAATGTGCATTTCTCTGATGAAGAAATAAAAATGACAAATAAATATTTGAGAATATATTCAACATCATTGTTCTTCCTGGAAATGCAAATTAAAACAATGCTGAGATTCCATATCACCCCAATGGCTATCATTAGGAAGTCAGCCAATAACAAATGCTGGATGAGCTATGGGGAGAAAAAGGACCCTTCCCTACTATTGGTGGGAGTACAAACTGCTACAACCACTATGGAAATCAGGGTCAAGCATCCTTAGAAAAACAGGATTGGCATGTCTGTTTAACCCCACTATTCCCCTCCTGTGTATTTTTCAGAAAAACTAAAAACATCGTACCAGAGCACTTTATGTGCAACCATGTATATAGTAGTGCAATTTGTCATAGACAGGTCTTGTAAACTACCCAAAGGGCCATCAGCTGAGGAATGGATTAAAAATATGTGCTAATTTACACAATGGAATATTATTCAGTTATAAAAAATAATAAATTTGAGGCAGTTTTCTCACAAGCAGAGAACATAATCTTTAGTGAAATAAATCAGACCAGCATGCACAAACACCATATTGTCTCCCTAATATAAGAACCTGAAAGAGTAAATAAAATCTAAAGAATACAATAGATAATGTGAAAAGTGCATGAACCTGTTCATGGCTTGAATAATTATACTGTGGATTTCTGTTTGTCTATGGAAAGGACCATTTAATGCTTAACTTTTTTCTCCTTTTCTTTATTTTTCTTTCTTTTTAATTTCTTAGAACTTTTATCGTATTCTTCTGTCTTTTTCCAATTTTGTGTGCATGTATCTGCTAATCAGGACAACTAAGTTGAAGATAACACTATGCAATACAGCAAATACTATAGACTTCATATTATTTTTAGTGACATTCTGTATCTTTTCTATTTTTTATTTTGTATTTGCTTTAAAAAATAAAATAACATAAAAAAGTTTCTTTCTAGTTTTACAATACAACTGCTGTACACAATGGATCTGAATTGTTTCATGGGTTTGTAACAACAGAAAAATATACATTTTGTCTTTTTCAGTAAATTTATATCTAGGCTGAGGTATCTATTTTCAAAGTTTCATTCCCTATCTTACCACATTTTTATAAATGCAGAACGAAACTGGAAAAAACTAAGTAATTTATACAGGGTCTCAGTTTAGTTAGAAGAGCAAAAACTAGAAGCCAGAGCCAGGGAAGATGGCTCAGTGGAATAAGTTCTTCCCTGGCAAGTGCAAGGGCCTGAGTTCAATCCCCAGTTGAGGAATAAACAAAACAAAACAAAACAACAACAACAACAAAAAACTAGAAGCCAAATCATATTCTCTGTCCAATGCTACTTGTACTACATTTCTTTGCTTGTATGACCTATCCACCTACTTCAAGGAGATCTGGTCTTAAGATATAAAGGGTGTGACCTTCTCTTCAAGATGTTCTAGACATAGCACAAATTTATAACTTTCAAAGCATCCAGGATCATTAGTGCAGTTCTTTCTTGAAACTATAGACAATGTTTTTCATATACCCTAAAATGATTACTTGGTAGTTAATAATACCTAATTATAGTGGTCCAAATTGATGTTTAACTACTATATATTTTTACATATTAACTATTCACTCAAAACACAACATTTACAAAGGGATCAGTCCTCTGTACATAGTAGTCAGTCAATTAATATTTATTTCTTAATTAATGAAGACATTGTTTCATTAATGATTCTACCCTCTAAAGTAATAACCCCACCTTATTAGTAGAA
>NW_004524885.1:1524505-1526612 GCF_000260255.1 Octodon degus
AAGTGCTTATTCTGCTGAGCTATCTCCCCAACCCCAGAAAAAATAATATTAAAAATTTGTCTTTCATCAGTATCCTCAGACCTTTTCTATGATTTCAGATTTCTGTTATAAAAGACAAACAAATTATAAAGTAGAAGCTTGTGTATAATGTGCATGTTAGGATCTTTAAGTGGTTTTCATTTGATGTGCTACTCTGTGCCATTTTTTTCTTTAATCAAGAAAAATGACTCATTTTATTTATACTCTGTCATTCTAAATTGTTGTTGGCCATTGATTAGTATATTGCTTTTAATTTATCTAAGTAGTGAATACTGTTTTACAGAAGATAAAATGAGAATGACAAAAGAAACCATAAAAATGAGTGCCTACAGCTCCTAAATAATTTCCTAAGATTTCCACTTATAGAAATTGTATAATCAATATATTTCAAAAGGTAATAAAATCTTTGGGTTATAATGCAATTTTCTCTTATGTTATATTTTGTTTATAATAATTCTATTTGAATTCCTGTTTTCTTATTACCATTGATTTAAAAAATGGGATTTTAATATTCTAGAGCATAGGAAGAGAAACTGGACGAAATAATTTAGAGGAATAGGCAGACTTTTTTTTGTTGGGTGATGAGTAGAGTCATTATAATTCAGTAAATAAAGAGAACTGGTATTTCATGACTTAAGAGATACAGGGCAGAAAACATAACTCAGTAGAATAAGCACTTGACCGGCAAGCACAAGACCGTGAGTTCAATCCATGGTGCTGCAAAAAAAAATAAAAATAAAAATAAAAAATAAATCAATAGAGATACACACCATCCTCAGTGTATTAGTTGAAAGTCCTAAAATAAAATACTATAGTGGACTATGTAGCTTATAAACAACAGACATATATGCTTACAGTTCTAGAATCTGGTTGAGTCAAAGCATAAAGCTTCAGTCCTTTGCTCACCTTCTATTTGTCCTTACATGGAAAACAGGGAAAAGAAGAATACCCAGGCCTCTTTTATAAAGATACCCATCCCATTCATGAACATGGAGTCTTCATGATCTATAACCCCAGAATACCTCACTTATTTCTTAATACTTTTACATTGAGTGTAAGGTTTGAATACACAAATTTTACCTAGTGATATAATCTGCAGTATATCATGCACAGTAGAAATATTTTAACGAATACCCAACATAAAGTCACCCGAGTATATTTTTGCAGCAAACTGCCAACATTTAGAGATCAATATATTTAAATATAACATACAGCGCATTGATCCAAAAGGTCTGCTCAGTCATTGATCTCATGTATTTAAGCATTACAGTACGTAATTATGCATAGCCTACAACTGTTCATATAACAATAACTTTAGAAATAAATGATAGTGGAAGACGGAAATGGATAAAACAAATCCATTTGAAAAATAGCAATGAAATTTAATGCAACAAAAATCTGTCTTTGGAAAGTGTCATTGCCACATTAAGTAGTTTCATAGACAAAAACAGGAAACTTCTCTTTTCACTTTTTCTACAATAATTATCAGTAATTAGTATGTAATTTCATTCCAAATATGACATTTTGTTAGGAAAGAATAATAGTGTACAGTCATAAATTGTTGTTCTTCTTTATGGTTATAAACAATTGACTGCCAGTGTCCATTTTTGTTGGTATATGTCAGGTTGATAAAACTAATCAACCTACTTTCTAGATCTCTGTTTGGTATTTGCAACAAAATGTTATCTAAAAACATATCCTTTACAGTCAGAGTTTTAAAATAAGTTTTAAGAGAGTAACCTGTGACTTTACAGGTTAAAATATTGTATATATTTCATACATTTAATATACTATAAATAGTATCATATTTCAACATAGTCTGTTTAATTTAAATATAAACACTTTTCTAGAGCTTAATACTTTTCACTTAAGAATTTGTGAGCTACAGATGAACACAACAAATTTAAGTCCTAGCTATTTCAGTGAGTTTATTGACAATTAGGACTTCATAAAAATAATTATTATAAAAATTCCTATTTTCCAATTATCAAAACTAATGCCAAAACTGTCCCATTGATGTAGAGTTCAGATAGTCATTTAATAACTGTTTCAACTTCCACAAGTTTTT
>NW_004524885.1:1526722-1532308 GCF_000260255.1 Octodon degus
ATATGAAAATCTCAGTATAGTACATCACTAGTTAGTGCTATATAATCAGTTTCCATTGTTGTTTTCAAAATGATACATTTGCTTGATTTTCCAAAGGTTTTCCTGGCAATCACTTCTTTAGCATGAAATTATGTTAGTTGTGAAACTCTGTAGAATTCTGTGAATGATGTTTGGTTTCTCTTTGTTGTTATGATAAAGACAGAACGGCTGCAGAGGTGTAAAACTCCCCTGTGATTTGCCTTCTATCTTGTTATTTATTCGCACGCTATACCATACCCAATCTCAAATGACCCTATCCTACTCACCACATAAACTCTTTTTAATCCCTTTCTTTTATTTTAACAACCATTCAAATAACTTCTGCCTAGAATGCTTTTTGAACTTGTTCATGTGTTTAACTTCTGTGTATTTTTCAGTAGATATCTCACTGTCGAGGCCTAAGCCCAATCCACCATTGACTATTCTCAAAACTATATAAAGACTGGGGAGATAGCTCAGTAGAATAAGCACTTGCCTGGCAAGTGAAAAGCCCTGAGTTCAATCCCCAGTACTGCAAAAAATAAAAGCTAAGAAAAATTTTCTTTGTAGACTGTATCTCTGTTGGAGACTGAGTTGAAACATTATATTAATTTATGTCACTATTTGAATATTCTTTGCTTCTGCCACTATAATATTGGATATCAATAGAGGAGAGATTGTGTTTGGTTTTAATTAGTATTGTAGTGCTAATAATGGTGACTGATAAAAATGAGACTACAAAATATTTGTTTAATTAATCATAAACCAAAAAAATGAGATTATTAGTCTCTATTTTCTGTTAATGTTTCTGCAAGCAAAATTCTAATTCAGGAAAGCTTAAAAACAAAATGATACACATTTTTAAACAGAAGCAGTTTCAGGTATTGTTACACCACTCTGGGATCTTACAGAAAATATCGGTAATTTCGATGATTATAAGAAGCCTCTTCAACAGACCTAAAATTCTGAAGAATTTTCTGAAAAATCATATCTAAACAGTTGAGTTACTGAAGGCAAGTACACTGATATAAAAATGGGAAGTGCCCTTTTCCTTATTTCCTAATGTAGTCTACCAAAACAAGCAAAGAAAAAAACACCCTCCACATATTTATAAGGGTCTCAAATATACTACTATTCTTTTCATTTTGGAATTCATTCTATCTAAATAATTTCCCTTTTTTCTTATAACTTTTACCACAGTTATCACATTTATATTATTTTTTCATATATTTTTTGAGCATCAAGACTGTTAACAAAAATCCTGATACAATTGGGTAAATGTAAATACATGATGTGCTCCATTGTAAACAATTTAATTTAACTGAAGCTTCACATAGATTTATGTGAAGCCTGTCGCAATGACTGCGTGAGGCTTTGATGGGGGGAAGGACAGCTAGATACAAACCGTAACATCATGCTAACTTATAATTACTTAAAAATACATTGTGGTGGTAACTTTTAAATACAGGTCTGGAAATCACATTTTTAACCTCATTAATTTCAAATATAAAGTTAGACACATGACTATAGAAAGGGAAAATGATCTTAGTCTGACCATACTGAATAACACAATAAGAACACTAGTCAAAAGTAGTAAGGGCTCTCATGCTTAGATAATCCATATCTAAAAACAAACTTTACATCTTCTTCAAAGCAACTCTTATAAATAGAATTAGCTAAAGAAAATGAAGAATTACATTTTCTTGATTTTAGATGCCATTCATTATAATCACTAAAACATCTTATCTAGAGCTTTACTGGCTTTGTACAAAACAAATGTTATAGATAGATAGATAGATAGATAGATAGATAGATAGATAGATAGATAGATAGATAAAAAAAATTTTAATTTATTTTCCTGATCAGCACAGGGCCTTGGTGAATGGGATGGAATTTGCTTTCCATTGTCTTCCATGTCCCTCTGGTAAAATTTGAGAAAGCCTACTCTACTGGAAAATGAGTTCGAATCACATCTTTAATTGCATGGTAATCATGAGTGTATAAACTAACTCTAGACATTTTGTTTTGGCCAGCCTAACAAAAGTCATTATACAAGTCTCCTCTGTTGGAACCAGTGCCATAAAACCAAAGCAGAGAGATGTGGCTGTTTACAATTATGGTAATGCCACTGTTTAAAGAAAGCTTTGTAACAAGATAGTAGAGTTAGTTGACAGAAATAGGAGAGTTAAGTATCATTGTAGGGGTAATATGTCATTTTAACAAAGTTACCTTAAGCTTAAAATTTAATTCTGAAAAAATAAATTGGAAACTTAACCTTCTACTAGTTTAGATCTTCTCTATCTAGGCAAATATAGTAAGAGCAATGAAACGATACCTCATCAAGAAAATAATAATGATCTAATTAACAAATTTGACTTTCTAAGCTCTTAATAAATTAAAGGGTAAATAAATCTATTAGCATTAAGTAGAAGAGTAAAAGAAGCAATTAAATGGAATGTTACTAAAATTAACAAGACTAGTACACAACATGTTAGAGGTCTGCCTCACACTGTGAAGCTAAATTTAATATGTCAGCTTCTCAGTGGCATTCATTGAGGGGCACTTTTCTCTCCCCTTGATTCTAAGTCCAGTTAGATTTCTTATGAAGGAATTCAGGACAAAATAGAATCCATCACTTTCCAGAGATCCAAGTTATAGTACTCAAATACTAGTTGTTCAAGATGAGAAAGGTCTGTCTGATGCTCTGCAAAGAGCTCTGTACAGTCATGTCAATGAGTGGTGCTAGTCATTGTATCTACATGATTTAAGCAGTACTTGACCAATGTGTTGTGCTTCTATCTGATATAATTTAATTTTTCCAGTGAAGTATTTAAGTTTGTACCACCACCTCTGAATTGTGTGGGTAAGCATGAAAAACTTGTCAGCCTTCTCCTCAAAGTATATCTGGAAAATTTCTTCCAGATGGCCCTAAATCTTGACCTAATTTTTTAATAGATGATGAAAGGAATCTGGGTGCACTTTGCATGATAATGAAAGAAATTTTCATAAATCTTATGAAAAAGTTTACAATTTATAAATGATACCAAAAATTTTATTGAGCATTACAGGTTCATAAATTATGAACCTGATGCTATCTGATGTTTAAATTGGCACAGCTTAATATGGATTTTATTTTTAAAAAATTATTTATTTATTTGGCATAGGGTCTCGCTACGCAGTTCAGACCCACAGTGATCCTCCTGTCTCAGCGTCCTCAGCACTGGTATTATAGGTATGTGCTACCGTGCCCAGTTTTGAGGCCAGCATTGAGTGTCCAGGGTTCCTGGGCTGGCATGGTATGTTGTACCAGGGATAGAACACTGGTCCTTGTGCTTGTCAGATAGATACTTATATTGTTGAGCTATCTCCCTAGTCCATTAATATGACTCTTAAAAAGCTTGTGTATATATGTCACATGATTACATTACTTCAAACTTTAAGCAAATATACACTTACTAATTTTATTTAAAAGTGTTGTCTAATACATTATATTTAAATAATATTTGATGCGCCAGGAAGATGGCTCAGTAGAATACGTGCTTCCTTGGCAAGTGCACGAGCTTGAGTTCAATCCCTGGTTCCACACAAAAAAAAATCTAAAATAAGGTTAGGAAATCAAATATACAACTTAATATTTGTTTTTTAGTAGGATTATCTCTGAACACCAATTCCTTCACTTTAGTAGCTGAAATTTCTGATATGGATGCACTAGTAATAATCTATTCTTATTTTGGCTTTTTGACATAGAATATATTTGAATCATAGTTTGAACATTAACATTAAAATAAAGTTATCTTTACAAAAAACTAAACAAAAGAATAATAAAGTTGGATAAAAAATGAGGATGCTTATTTCAATGTCAGTTTCAGAGAACATCAATTTTCCTGTAAATGACGTGATTTTACTCTTCTTTATGGTCAACTAGTATATTACTTTGAATTTTAAACACGGATATGTATATATCACTATAGTATGCAATCTCAATTATGCAATCCATAATAATTACTGAAACTTAAAAAAATAAAAAAGAACTATGTCCAGGAGAGAAACAGCTGGGTCAAATAGTCTTTCTATATATAGTTTGTTGAGGAATCTCCATACTGACTTACACAGTGGTTGTACAAGTTACATTCCAGTATTCATTGTTTTCTACATTCTTAATATTATTCATTTGGATGGGCTAAGGTCAAAACTCACTGTAATTATAATTTGTATTTCTCTGTAATAGAGAATTTGAGCATTTTTCAACATATTTTGGCCACTTCAATGACTTATTTTGTTCTTTGTCTATTTAGTTTGTCATCTTTTTCATTGGGTTCATTGATTTATAGGGGTTCATCTTCTTGAGTCCTTTATATAGTATAGGTATTAGTCTTCTATTGGAAGAGTAACTAGCAAAGATTTCTTTTCCCACTCAGGAGGTTGTCTCTTCACTATGCCAATTGTTTCTTTTTCTGTGGAGATTCCTTTTAATTTTATGCAGTCTCATTTCTTGATTCCTGATATTTCCTGTGCTATTGGAGTCCTGTTCAGAAAGTCTTTTTGCCTGTGGCTTCAAGTGTTACCTCTATGGTGTCTTCCAACAGCTTCAGTGATTTTGGTTTTGTCCCTAGGTCTATTGTGCATCTTGGTTTGATTTTTTTTTCTTTTTTATTTTGTTACTGGAGATTGAACTCAAGACTTTGCACTTGCTAGGCAGATGGTACACTGCTGAGCTATCTCCCTGGCCCCCGTTTTGATTAGATTTGATTTAAAAGTCATTTGATTTAAAAGTCATTTTGATTTGATTTGATTTAAAAGGTAGTTATCTGCTTTCAATGTACAGGGGCCAGTCAAATAGCTCAGGAGCTTAAAGCACCTGCAAGCAAGCACAGAAGCCAGGGGTTCAAAACCTGGGCCTGCCCCCAGGGGTGCTGAGATGGCAATTGAGACTGGGCGTGGTGCAGCTCGCCTGTAATCCCAACTCTTGGGAGGCTGTAAACAAGAGGATCACTATGAGTTCAATCTAGCAGTGAGACCCTGCACACCCCGTATACACTTCCCTAAAATATTTTCAATTTACTCTATATGGATACTCAGTGTTGCCAAAAGAAAGAAACTGCCTTTTGTCTAAAACATATATTGGTCCCATTTTCAAATATCAGATGGCTTTATTTATTTTTTTTGTACTTTCATTCCTTTATTTTTTTCCATAATTTTACTGAGAAACAAATAGCAATGAGACAGTTTCAAATCAAATTGGTAGGACAGATTCAATAATTAACACATTGCATACATACTTCCAAGTGGTTAATTGTTGTACAAGATGTGGACATGATATCCTATTTACAAACACTATTAGAGCAAATCCCTCTATTCATTAAGAGAATGTAGCTATATATCTATCCTAACCATTTTGAATACACAGATACAAAATGGATATTCATCTGTATCCCCTATTTTTGTTTAGTTCCACTATTTGAATATTATAGGTCTGTTAACTCAGCAAAATATTCTAAAAGAGTCCAGTGGTCCATAATAGTATTGGGTCTTCCTCTTTTTTTAACTTTTATTTTATTTTATTTTATT
>NW_004524885.1:1533353-1540030 GCF_000260255.1 Octodon degus
TTTTTTACAGAACTAGGGATTGAACTCAGGCCCTTGCACTTGCCAGGGAAGTGCTTATTCCACTGAGCCATCTCCCCAGCCCTTACTGAACTCAGGCCCTTGCACTTGTCAGGGAAGCACTTATTTACATCCTATTTCTTTTGCTGTGTTAACATTATGTTTTTCTGCAACCATGTCATTATAATACAGCTTGAGTTCCAGTATAGTGGTACTCCTAGCATTGCTCTTTTTCTCGGTATTGTTTTGGCTCTTCTGGATATTTTATGATTCCAAATAGAATTCAGGATTTGTTTTTCTAGTTGTGTGAAGAATATTGTTGGCATTTTAATAGGGAGTGCATTAATTTAATACCTCAATTTTGTTAATATGGCTATTTTTAATGTATTCAATCTACAGATCAAAGAACAAGGGATGGCTTCCGTTTTCTAAATTCCTTTTCAATTTATTTCTTCAGAATTGTGTAAATTTTCTTTGGTAAGTCATTTGACTTCTTGGTTAGGTTTACTCCTGTGTACCTAACTTTTGAAGGCACTGTGAGTGGAATCATATTCCTGAATTTTTTCTCAGTTCGTTCATTATTGATATACAGCATGAATTGACTGTTAGATGATGATGTTGTATCTTGCCAATTTACTAAATATATTTATCAGGTGTAAGTCTTTTGGTGAATGTTTTACATTTTCCATATAAAGAATCAAATCTGCTAATAATGCTAATTTAACCTCTTTCTTATTCATACTACTTTTATTTCTTTCTTTTACCTAATTACTCTAGCCTTCTTTGTTCTTTGTCAAGATTGTTGTCCATTTTTGATCAATTAGAATCATACATGAATTTTTAAAATCAGTTTCAGTTTCTAAAAAGAAGTCAACTGAGATTCTGACAATAAAACTGAAACTGTAGCACAGTTTGGGATATGTTTTTATCTTAGAAATACTGTGTTTTCTATTCCATGACAATATGCTGTTGTTCTATTTGTTGCTGACTCCCTGGGTCCTTGTGTTCTCTACCATAAAACTCAGGCCTACTGACATAAGCAAAAGGCTCTTTGTTCTCATGCTTGAGCACAAGGCAAAGGACACATGAAAAGTGAAATACAAAGGAAAAGTACATAGATGTTTTATTGTATCTCCTTGTTATGTAAGCACGCTGTGTTCTTGATATCTTTAGATGTGGAAGTGGAGTTTTAGTTGCACCTGTGCTCTTTGTCAAGGCTTATCATGTGACACGTATTTCCATGTCAGGTATCCACTTGGGATGTCATTTTTATCACGCTAATAAAGGAGAGATTAACTGTGTTATTTTAGAGATTATTCTATGCATACACTTGGCCCTTGCCACTAGAATTTGCTCATGAAAACATGGGGAAATAACATATTTCATTTTGGAGAAATGAAGACCATTGCTTTATCTCAGGGAATTTAATTGTAATTTTGTGTTTCTTGATTCTGGCTTCTTCATATCCCTATTTACTACATACACTTTAAAGTTTGAATTGACTTTTTGTATTCTTTCTTATGGTGTATTATCTAGACTTCATAGATTTGAATAATTTTGTAAATCCAAATATATTGCTATGTTTGCTAATTCCATAAAGCTTAAGCGTGACTTATCAATTAGCTTATTTTTTAATTTTTATTTATTTATTTTTTAAATAATTTTTACTCATTTTAATGAGAACAAAGATAAAATAGTTATAAACGTTTCACAACAGGTTAGTAGGATGTTTACAATAATTAATACATTGTATATTATTGTCTTCATAGTAGTTAATTAACTTAATATCTTTTAGAAATGTTTCTCTGCTTTTTTTCTGTATTTTAGTGAAGGGTCTACAGGGTGTTCAGTATCTCACTACTAGATCAGACTCATAGTGATTCTTCTGTTTACAGCTTCCTAAGTGTTGGAATTACAGGTGTGCACGACCATGTCCAGTCTCAATCATTGTCTCAGTGTGCCCCAGGGGCAAGGCTGGCATGGCAGGCCAGGGGATTGAACCCCTGGCCCCTGTGCCTGCTTGCAGGTGCTTTAATCCACAGAGCTATTTGGCTGGCCCTATTTCTGTGTTTTTTGAAGTATAAATCCTACATTCTTTTGGTAAATATGTTTTTTATCTTAATGTTATTGTAAATAGAATTATAAATAGAATTCTCTTAATTTCAATTTATGATTATTCACTGCAAATATAGTGAAATATAGTTTAATTTGGTTTGTTGATCTCAAGTTCTGTAATACTGTTGAATTCATTTATTACTTCTAATATATTAGCATGTTTCTTAGGATTTTCTATATACAAGATTTATTATCCACAAGCCAGGCTTGGTGGAGTACACCTGTACCCCTAGCACTCTGGAGGTTGAATTAAGAGGAAAGCTGTGGGTTTGAGGCCACCCTGGGATACAAAGTGAGTTCAAGCCAGCATGAAATGCATAACAAAACCTTGCCTCAAAGATACAAAAAATATTATCTGAAAATTAAAAAATTGTTTTTTTGAGCTGAAGGGATCATATCATATATCATTTTCTTGAGGTTTTTTTATGTATTTAGTGCAGGGTCTACAGGGTCTCACTATGTAGATTAGACTCAGTGATTCTTTTGTTTTCAGACTCCCAACTTCTGGGATTATAGGCATGCACCCCACACCCAGTCTCAATTGCACTCAGCGTGCCCCATGGGCAGGGCTGGCACAGCAGGCCGGGGATCGAACCCCTGCCACTGTGCTCTGGCTAAGCAGGAGCATTAGTCCACTGAGCAATCTGGCTGGCCCTGTTGTCTTGTTTTAATGTTAGTGGAAATGCATGCAATGTTTTATCACTAAGCATAATGCTATATATGAGCTTTTTATGAATGTTCTTTGGTGATTAAGTAACCTTCTGTTCCTAGGGGACTTTTTTGGTGTTTTTTGTTATGTAACACTATTGACATTTGCTGAATTTTTTTTTCTTAATTTGTTGGGATAAACCTGCTTGATTCTATTGACATTGTGTATTATAGGAGCTGCTTCTCAGATTTTAAACCAAACATGTAAGCTGTAGTAAGTATCATTCTACACAATATTTTATATGCTACTAGATTTAATATGGTGATTTTTAAAGGATTTTAGTGTCTACATTTGTACAATATATTAATTTTGATTTCTTGTGATTTTTCTATAGTACATATTCTTTTAATTTTAATACAAGTAGATATTAATAAAGAAAATATTTAAAAATTCTTTTTTTATGAAAAATAAGAGTTTATAACAAAATATAAAATAATGATTGTTAATACACTGTGTATTTTACTTTTTTTTGGCAGAACCAGGGAGAGACACTATTGAAAAGTAGTTGCACCTTTAATAAGTATGACTTGGTTAGAGGTCTTCTGGTAAGTAGCGACATGTTCTTAAGTCTAATCATAATTTTCTAAGGTTTCTTGATTGATTTATCATTACTCCCTGGTTCTGAGGCAAGCAGTTGTACTCTGTCATATAGCCCCACAATGATGTCATGCCTCACCACAGGTCCAAAGCAACAGGCTAACTACTGTTCATGGGAAAGAAACCTCTCAAACTATGAACTAAAATTTTTCTCCTCACAAGTTAATAATGTATTTATTATAATGATGGAAAGATAACGAAGATAGATGTCTTTTTCCAGTTTGCAGACAATGGCAAAACTTGTTTCATAAAATCAATTGGAAAGTTTTCCCTCCTTCTCCTCCTCCTCCTCCTTCTTCTTCCCTTGATCCTTTTTCCTTCTCCTTCAACTTCTTTTTATCTGTCTCTTCGTCCTCCTTTTTCCTCTTTCTCTCTTCCGGTACCTCTTTTCTTTTTGTAAGCATTCATAAAGAATTAGTCTTATTTCTCCTTTAGTTGTTTGATAAGGCCCTCTTCCCGCACTGTGGCAAAGTCCGCAGTAACTAGACTAGCCCCACGCGCCCTGCGGTCTTTACAGCTCCACTGCCCAACGGGTCGTTCATGCAAGTTGGCCCTGACTTGCCGTATCCGAGGTCCGCGAGCAACCACCATGTCGATCTTCACCCCCACCAACCATATTCGCCTCACCAATGTGGCCATGGTACGGATGAAGAGCTCCAAAGAGCGCTTTGAAATTGCCTGTTACAAAAACAAGGTCGAGGGCTAGCGGAGTGACGTGGAAAAAGACCTCGATGAAGTTTTCCAGACCCACTCGGTGTTTGTCAGTGTTTCTAAGGTCAGGTGGCAAAGAAAGAATATCTTATTAGTGCATTTGGAACAGATGACCAAATTGAAATCTGTAAGCAGATTTTGATAAAAAGAGATGTTCAAGTGTCCGATAAAGAAAGGCACACACAGCTGGAACAGATGTTTAGGGACACTGAAACCACTGTGGCAGACAAATGTGTGAACCCAGAGATGAAGAGGCCATACACTGTCATCCTTATCGAGAAAGCCATGAAGGACATCCACTATTTGGTCAAACCCAACAAAAGCACCAAACAGCAGGCTTTGGAGGTCATAAAGCAGTTAAAGCAGAAAATGAAGATAGAACGAGCCCACATGCGGCTTTGGTTCATCCTTCCCGTGAAAGGGAAAAAGCTGAAAGAAAAGCTGAAGCCTCTGATCAAGGTTAGAAAAAGTGAGGACTACAGTCAGCAGCTGGAAATGGTGTGTCTCATCGACCCAGACTGCTTCCGAGAAATGGATGAGCTCATAGAAAAGGAAACAAGAAGCAAAGGCTCTCTGGACGTCCTGAGCCTGAAGGACGTGGAAGAGGGAGATGAGAAACTCAAGAGAGCCTCCCGGCCCCCCCTCGAGCGCCCGGGTAGAGGCCTGGCCCCGGAAGCCGCGCTCATTCCTGTGATTTGCCAAAACCTGCTCAAACTGTTCGACCTTTTCTGTCTCTGGTTTAACGCCTAAGTATGCTGTGAGAATGAGTTAGATTTAACTGTAAGTTTGGGTTTTAGGCAAAAGCAAAAAAAAAAAAAAAAAAAAAGAATACAGAGTCCAGAGCAGTATTCTACTGCTGTCTTCTGCCCTTCCAGCTTTCAACAGTGAAAGCTGAGAAACCTCTTGTGGATAACAAGCTAAAGTTTGTACACTACGAAAGAAAGATAATTTGAGGGATATATTTGTGACAAAAAGGAGCCTTTGCTGGAAAAGAGAACATGACTCAATTCTATTGTAATTTGCGTGCAGCAGTGACTACTGTATCATATTCTAATTAAACAGTGATGACTTCCGATTATGTGAAAATGCATAATGACTCTGCAGGACTTCAGTAATTCCCAGTAAACATGCTGCCATGTTCTAGATTATTCTTGGTAAAATAGGAAAACACTTATATCCAATTCTTAAAGTTTATAATACATATTAATATAGCTAAAATTATATGTAACCAATAAAAGTGTTATTTTATTAAAAAATAAGAAAATATACATGTTTGATAGGAAAATAGAAAACTATTATAAAGACTATCTTTGGGTCATTTCTTAAACTTTCTTTATGTTTTCCTGCCCATAATTACTATGAACCAACTTAATGATTAAATGTTTTAAATGATTGAAATTTTTTAGGATTATAAATTGCTTATTTATTAAATATTCTTCTTTCTGGGGCCGGAGAGATGGCTCAGTGGAATAAGCACTTCCCTGGCAAGTGCAAGGGCCTGAGTTCAATCCCTGGTTCCGCAAAAAAAAAAAAAATATTCTTCTTTCTGATACTGTACTATCACTTACAGAGTCATTAATGGTTTTCAGGTTACTATTCTTTCAATTCACAAAGATAAAGTTACAGTATATGTAAGGCACTACCTTATGTAAGGAATGAAATATATAAATGGCAAAGGAGACAGAAAATTCTTAACTGGCTGAAAAATTAGTAGAAGATGAAACTGGGCATGGTGGCGCGTGCCCATAATCCCAGTTCTTGGGAGGCTGAACACAGGTGGGTCACTAGGAGTCCAATCTATGTGGTGAGACCCTATAGACCCTGTACTGAAAATACAAAAAAAAAGTAAGTAATTTTCCTTTCCATAAGGTGATTAAAATGGCATATAGTACATATTCAAATTAATTTAAATGGCTTTGTCTTTGTTACATTTAGCTTTAGTTTGCAATATGAAAACTGTGCACACTTTGAATATTTTTGTTTCCCCATAAAGTTCATCATAAAGATTTTCTAAAGACCATAATCTGTTTATTGAGGAAAGAAAGCTATATTTATTGCACAAATAAGGCTTTTGTCTATGAGACAGAAGGGTTCCCAAGTGAATTACCTACCACAAAGACATTGGCAACTATTTAACTATGAGTAAAGTGAGGCCTATTTTGGCCACATGGCTAAAATTTGACTAACTTTTGAAAAACAAGTATTTCTCTCAAATTTCTCGTTTCTTGTTCCTTAATATTGTCTCAACTTTAGACAACAAAACCGCCCATAAATGTTGGCTCACAACCCAAGGCTAAATGTCAGGTACAACTGCAAAACAAGGCTGACATTTATTCATGCACAACTCTTATTTTCATGGTTGCCAATCCCCAGCCCTTATGTATAATTCCTATGCCAAGTCCTGACTTTCCGGACCTTCTAAAAGGATTATTCCTTTGCAACATTTACTAATTTGGCCTCAAAACTTCCTACTTGGCCGGGGAGATGGCTCAGTGGAATAAGTGCTTCCCTGGCAAGCACAAGGGTCTGAGTTCAATCCCCGGTTCAG
>NW_004524885.1:1540305-1540924 GCF_000260255.1 Octodon degus
GCATCACCAAGGCCAGTCTCAATAGCTATCTCCAAGCACCCTGGGGGCAGGGCTGGCAGGACAGGCCCAGGGATCAAATCTCGGGCCCCTGTGCCTGCTTGCAGGAACTTTAAACCACTGAGGTATTTGGCTGGCCCAACAAGCTACAATCTTGAAGGATGGGAACATAATGTGGTTTACTTCTATGAATGCATATTGTAAGCTAGAGTTATCTAGATACCCAATATAGGATACAACTTTGTAGCTGAATTTGAGGCTAGATTTTAATCTAATCATAAACATTTTGAATATTAATGGATATTCTATCTTATCTTACCTCATTTTATCTTATCTGTTTGTCTACCATCTGCATATCCTAAAATCTAATGGGGTAGAACAGTGATTACCAGAGTTTGGAAGATTCTTTGTCTGCCTATATTTAGGGGTGATTCTTAGTAATGAAAAGGATAACAGTTCTCACAGAGTTGTCATTGTTTTTTTCTCAAAGCTTTATCTAAATGGATCATACAGAGAAATAGGGTTATTATTTAATCAAATGGTCCCAAATCAAAGATATATTTATATTTTATGGAGATTATACTTTACTTGTCATAAACCTGAAGAAATATAATAAAGGTAG
>NW_004524885.1:1541024-1564564 GCF_000260255.1 Octodon degus
TATAATTTTGACAAATGGAAGGGAAAAGTAAAATGTGTTCATAATTATTTTTCAAATATCATAATTTGGGCGTTAAGGCAATTATGATGTGTATTTATTCTTCTTTCTCTGAAAAGATATCTGAAGGAAATATTCTAAGTTCTTGAATGATAAATTGCTGTTCTTCAACAAAAAGATTCCAGGACAACAAAGTTATGCTGGAATTCTCTATCTGTGATGTAAATCCAATGTTCACTCATTAAACAATTATTTATTGAGGGTTTTGCATGTTCCAACTGCTGTTTTAGACATTTAGAAATATCACAGTAAAGAGGAAAGATTGCAGAATATGTCCTCAACTTTTGAATAAGTGACATTCCAGGAAAATTCTTCATAAGTTGGATTCATTTGTAAGCTGACAAAGTGAGTCAACATGCGTGAATGTACCTAAGTCAATGACTTATTTTGTTTGTAAGCTCATGTCAAAAACTATGAATATAGATCACTTAGTTCTCTTTTGTTCAGTTAAAATTTTAAATGGCAGTTGATTTAAATCTCCAAGGAAATGATATCTGACCCATAAAAAGAACAACAGTGTTTTCTCAAGCTTTCTTTTCCTTTCCAAAAGAACTAGATTGGGATAAGGTATGTATGTGTGGTACATATCAATGAGGGATGAGTTATTTCCAGAAAAATATCTTTTATAATCTTGGATGTAAGAATATAAGAAATTAAATTTAAAAAGTACAAAAATATCTTCCTGCTCACCTACATAAAATAATAATACACATTTTGTTCTGAGTAAGTCTCATCTCAAGATGATTCATTCAACATGTCTTCAGAAATTGTAACTGAGTTACCATATTAGATGTTTTAAAAAATGTTCTAGCTTTTGTTATCTTTTTGTATTTAGGACAGGGTGTACAGAGTCTCACTGTGTAGATTAGACTCATAGTGATCCTCCTGTTTACAGCCTCCCAAGGGACTGGGGAGATAGCTCAGTAGAATAAGTACTTGCCTTGCAAGCACAAGGTCCTGTGTTTGGTCTGTGGTATCACCAAAGAAAAGAGAGAGAGAGCAAGCTACAACCTCTCAAGTGCTGGGATTACAGGTGTGTGCCACCGCACCCAGTGTCAATCACACTCTCAGGGTGTCCTGGGGTCCAGCTGGCATGGTAGGCCTGGAGATCCAACTCCTGACCCCTGTGTCTGCCAAAGCAAGCGCTTTAATCCACTGAGCTATTTGGCTGGCCCAAAAAATGTTTTAATTTTGACATGTATTAACTGTGCATTTTGATGTGTTTCATTGTGATACCATACATGCATACACTGTGTTCAAACCAAGTCCAGCTGCCTTTTATCTAAGAACATTCCTGAACATAGGGAAAAGCAAACAAAGGTCACATCGTGCAAAGTTCTAAGACAGGTAAAGAAATCAATCTTTGCATATTATGCTGCCACTTGTATATGTCTTCAAATAAATGTCAATTGTGAACTTTACCTAGCTCTGTTAAAAATCTAACCATTTCTGAGACAAGCAAATATGTATTTATTTCTCAGGAATATGAGGAAATAATTAGGAAGGATGGACTTTTCCAATGGGAATGAGGGACAGTTGCAGATACTTTAGAAGACAAATTTTAAAACATAATATTATAGATTCTAATACACTTTCTATTGTCTATTGATGTTAAATATATAAATATCACAATATTATTTATGAGCAGAATATATTTATTGAGAGAAAGAAAGCTCATGTCTGAGAGAGGGACAAGAGGGCAGCCCAAGGGGGTTGTCTCCTAAATCAAAAATTTTGAACCCCAATATTTTATAGTTAAATGAAACAGGTAATGTTACTAGTATAATATAAATTTATTTCCTTGTGGCACTTTGCATCTTTTTAAATGTTTCAGGGGAAGTGTTTATATTTTCTTTCAAGAAAAAAATACTAAGGAACACTGAACTCTTAAAACGTCAACATTTCTTTTCTTGATGAGTCAACTATTAAGACACAAGAATAGATAAGATGGACTCTAAAGTAAGAGTGTTCTGCACAAAACAGTGAGATTTTGAAATCTATCTGTGCCCCACCTGCATTTATGCTGAAATACTTTGCATTGGAGTATAAGCCAAGACAGCCACTTGTACTTTCATCTGTTAAGTGACAGAAACTTTAAAAAGAAATTAATAGACTAAATGCTTCACTTTTTTCACTGAAGATTGTACAGAACAGCAAAGAAGAGTGACCTCGATCCTCATGGAAGGTAAATTGTCATGAGTAAATTTACTATGTATTCAAAAAATTTTCTAACTTTCATTTCTAAGAAAAGAAAAAAACTACAAACAGAAAACATGTGCAACATTTTAAAATAATGTAAGAGTATTTTGAAACTTAGTACTACTCAAACTCAAAATATACCATAACTAGTTCACTGAGATGTTATATTTTGTTCACACGATAACGTGATTGGGTCACTCTACATCTTGAGCCCTTGTTTTAGGTCAAGAAGATGGTCATAGACAAAAAAAAAGTAACAACACATCAAGTTCTGGAGAATGGCTAAATGTATGTTTATGAAAAAGAATAAAAGAAAAGCTCTCCGCTGGTCAGAGAAGGATGTTCTGTAAGGCAGACCTCATGGAAGTTCACATTCAGTGTTTTTTATATAGTAGTTAGTAGTATACATGATGGAAAGCAGGGATGCTCCTGGATACAGGTAGGCCTTTGATGTCTTGGGTGCAAACTGCTTCATTTATATTTTATTTCCTCCAAAGTCTTTCCTATTTGTTTAGAGATCTGTTCTCTGACCCTCACATTTCATTAGTCCCTGATAGTCTATTTTTGTATGGTAATTCATTTAGGCCCTGATTTTCAGTTTATTTTATATTAGCTATTCAAGATCCATTGCCTTTCTGTTTAACTTTCACTATCACCTGGTTTCAATACTTTTACCTAGAATTCATACACTCTTCTGAAGTGAATGTTTTGCAAACAAAGAATTATCCTAAGTCAGCATGCAATTCAACTTTTCTTGCCCAGTGTTATATGAATCTTCAGTTTTCATACAGTACATGTCAGCCTCCTCAGCATTGAACTTAAGTACACTTAAAGAAAGACATATTGATATACGGCATATAGAATTTTGTAATTGGCACCTGAATTCCAAGGCAAACGCCACAAGATAATTTTGTCTTCTTTTGAAGTTTATAATATTTTCAAATGTCCCAATTGGTACCCCAGAAAGCTACCTATTGATAGCTGTTAAAAATTTTTTCCATGTTTTTCACTTTCTTGTATTTTCATCAAAAAGCAGAAAAAGTGGTCTGAACAATAATTCATCTCTGAGATTTTAGGTTAGCTTTGGAATCCAGATCTATGCATAACTAATTCATTATCCATGGAGTAGTGGAAAATCGACTCCATTAAATGATGTTGAGTTATAGTAAAACCTGCTTATGGATTTTCATTAATATGAATTTTTAGAAGTACACACTGAAATACAAAAACAATTTTTGTCCTCTAATAATTAGAATCTGTAAGTGAGCATGGCAGTACACACCTGTAATACCAGCACTCAGGAAGCTGAAGCAGAAGGATCACCCCAAGAACAGCCTGAGCTACACAGTGAATCGAAGCCAGCTTAAAATATATAGTAAGACCTGTGTCAAAAATAAACACAACAGCAACCACCAAACCCAAAACTGAATCTGCAGCCACAATGGCTAAAATTAGTCAGCCAAGCATGTAATTTTGTCTGAATTACCGAGGCAATTACACCTATTCCTTAGATTCCCTACTGATTGAAAAGAGTAAGGGCCTGATTTCAGTAAAGCTTTGAATTACTTTGTCTTCATTTTCTTATGTTTTTATAAAACCAAGAAAAGATAAGATTCCAGAACTCCTAGTACTGTATTGTGAGAATGATATAGGGTTTATTTTCAAACTACAAACAACGTTAGACCAGAGGAGAACAAGGGAGAAGAAAGTAACAACTTGAAAGTACTGATATCTTACTTTAAACCCTTAGAAACTTTGTGATATTATACTCTACTGTGAAATCTATTGTTGTATTGAGGAAAAATAAATAATCCTCAGAGAAGAGAGAAGAGGGAAATGTTCGTACTTCTATCAGTTTAAATGTATTATGGTCTTTGTTTAAGTACAATCTTGATTAATTGTTCCTAAAAATGGTATCGATCTCAGTAATCAATCTTGGAGCTCTTGTCAAAAAGGATTTTTAAAACAAAACTACACAATCGATTATTTCCATCAGAACAGTTTAAAACAGCAGGAGAAACACATTCAAGTCAAAGCTATTGCTGATGTCTCTGAAAATTCATGGGTTGCATATCAACTCCTATTTAAAATAAAAGTGATTTCAGGATTTGTCTCTACTGGAACTTTGCTTCTTTTCCTATTCATTCCCTGACAACTATTGTAAATCATGTAACCTCCTGCTACTCACACCTCACTTTAATGGGCCAGGTTGCAATAACTGAGCTTTAGCACTGCAAAACAAAGGTAAGAACAACACTAAGATTTCATCTTACAACAGAAAGAATGACAATCAGCAAGCAAGCCAGGTATGATGGAAAAGGCTTTTTAATCTCAGAACTCAAGAGGCTGTGGCAGAAGGATCACTTCTAATCTGGACTACATAGTGAATTCAAGACCCATCTGAACTACATAGCATGACTTTGTCTCAAAAGTAAATGAAAGAGGTCAAAGAACAACAAATGCTGCTATGGTAGTGGTGAAAAAAGAATCCACCTACATTGTATGAATATAAGCTAGTATAGCCATTAATGTATGAAGACTTTTCAAAGAACTAAAATTATAAAGTCCATGTAACCAGCTAACCTTTTCCTAGGTATAGTTTCCAAAGAGCTAAACACATTATACTACAGCAATATATGCATACCAATGTTTATAGCAGAGCAATTCATAATAGCTAAATTCTGAAAGCATCCAGTATACCCATCAACAGAAAAAAATGGATAAAGAAAATGTGATATCTTATACATAAGGGAATGCTACTCAGGTATAAAGAAGGATAAATCTGAGACTTTTGTAGCAAAATAGAAAAATCTGAAAAATATAAAGATGAGACAAATCAATCATGCAAGATTAGATGCCATGTGGTATCTCTTATTTGAGTAGGGAAAGTTCAAACAAAGAAAATAATAAAGGGTGAATAGAATGAAACAGCGGAGTAGATCTCTCACAAATGAGAAGGGGTCCAGGAGACTGGGGGAGAGAGGAAAAGTGAAAGGAAGTAGAAATTTAAGTAGGCTATGCTCAGGAACCTAATAACCTCAACATATGTAATCATTGTACATCATAAACATGAGCTAAAATTAATAGTAACAAAAAAATGAAAATGGAGAAAGGGGATTTATAGTCAGAGCATGGGGGCAGGTGGAAAGTTAAAGGGGATTTAGAAAAAGAAATAAGCTATATTATATACATGTACCCATTCACCTAGATGAATGTAAAACCATGTACTGCAAATGTGCTAATAAAATCATAATAAAAAAGAACAACCAACTTAAAAATCTTTTAATGATTAAAACAAAACTTTCATCAACTAATCCACTAACAATAAAGATAAATGTCCAATCTGAGTGAAATATTGTACTTTTAATGTCTTCAGAGATTTATGCCTAAAATCCCAGCACTTTAGAGGCTAAAAATAGGGAAACTACTATGAGTCCAATATGCATAGTAAGACCCTGTAGACTTTGTACTAAATACCCCCCAAAATGGATTTCTACATTAGCATAAAACCTCAGAGGAGCAGAAGATATACTTAAATGCTACATGTTAAACAGTCATTTGAAAGATTTACAGGTAGGTTTGGAATGAATTTAGTAACCCTAATGGGCCTGTATTTTCAAAGTTATAGATTATAAATTCTCTATTATATGCCTAGAATAAATAGAAAAGTGCATCCCCCAGAACTAAGGGAGTATTGCTTTTTATATTAATAAATCATCTCAGTGTCATAACATTAATTCAGAAAGTTACATCTATATGCTTAGACCATGAAAAAATTCCAGAAGGAAGGTCTTGATTTAGTGAGTTACGTGGAAGATGGAGCTACATGGACAAGAGATCTAGTATTCTACTAAAGCCCACCTTCCAGCCCCAAGTCATGCATAGGAGCAATAGCAGTATCGCCTTTCAGTGCCTGCTCTAGGCCCCAAGAGTGTAGCTTGGACTGAGGAAGAACAACAATAATGCAAAGTCTAAAAATACTTGCTTTAAAAAATTAGTAAGTTAATGTCTTAGTTATTCTTTTCTTGTTGCTGGGACAAATATGCTACACTCAAAATGAAGGAAGGAAAGTTTATTTAACTCACAGTTTACTGGAGATTTCATAGTTTAAAACAGCCTGAAAGTGTAGCAAGACTTTGGAGCTTTATTTGCCTAGGGAAGAAGGTCAGTGCCTCTGTTTTCCCCAAACATCTCCTCTCTGTCCATGCCAGCCTCAATTGCAGACTCTGCCACCCTGCAGCACAGGGTCCAGAGGAGAGGCTGGGGTGCCATCTGTTTCCAGCATGACCCACGCCACACCTAGAGAGGCCAAAGGCGGGACAGAGGGGGCAGTTTAATGGTTTGCTCCTCTCTGATCCCCCTCCTCCATCCCCACCCTGCACATGTGACCCTGCTCTTCCAACCATACCTGGCTCATCTGATCTGCCCCTTAAGCCCCACCCTGGCCCTCAAAACCCATCCAGCTCCTCTGGCCCCGCCCCCTCAAAACACACCCATTTCTCAGGTCCCGCCCTTCACAATGAGCCCCACCCCTGGCCCCGTCCTCGAGCCCGCCTCACCTCTCTGGCCCCGCCCATCAAAACCCTCCTCACTCATCTGGCCACGCCCTTCATCGAGCCCCGCCCCTTGACCCCGCCTCACCCATTCAACCCCGCCCACTCACGCCGAGAACCGCCCCTCTGGCCCCACCCATTGACCCCCATCTCACCCGTCTGACCCCGCCCACTCAAGCCAAGCCACGCCCCTCTGGCCCCACCCCTTTAACCACGCCTCACTCATCTGGCCCCAACTCCCTCAAGCTCCGCCTCTCGAGCCATACCTATCTCTTTATGGTGAAGAGAAATCAAATGACATAAAAAAGTCATGCTTAAAGTTGCCTAAGCGGGGCCTGGGAGATAGCCCAATAGAATAAGCACTTGCCTGGCAAGCACAAGGCCCTGAGTTCAATCCCCAGTACCGCAAAAAGATAAATACATAAATAAAATGGCCTAAGCATGTAGATGTCACTTTTTATGTTGTTATGATATTGAGAGGATTTATTAATATAAAAAGCAATACTAGTCATGTATTTGGTAAACATCCTTTAAGTTTGTGTTTCTATGATGTTTTTAATCCATGTAAGACTTGGGTTATAGGCTGTTGGGAAGAAAATGACATAGGATAAGCGCCACTCTTATCACATATCATAGCAAGGGTAGATGCTATCAACCTTATTGTCACTCAGCTATTTGGCTGGCCCTTCCTGGGTATATTTCTGAAAAACTTAAACACATCACATTATAGTGCTACATGTATACTTATACAACTATATTTATAGCAACACAATTTACAACAGATAAGTTCTGGAAACAGTCTGAACACACATCAACAGTCAAATGGACAAAGAAAATATGTCATATTTACACAATGGAAGAGTATTCAGTCATAAAGAAGAGAAAAATCATATCATTTACAGTAAAATAGATGGATTTCTGTACCATTTTTGCAAATTTTCTGGCACTCTACTATTTATAAAATTTTAGAGGCTCATTAAAAATATAAAGTAAATTCATCCAATAAAATTAAAAATGAGAGACAGAGCAATAGCTCAGCGGTCTAAAGTACCTGCTTAGGCAAGTTTAGGCAGGCACAGGGGACCGCAGTTCGATGCCTGGCACCACATGTCACACCAGCCCTGCCCTCAGAGTGGGCTGAGCCAGCAGTAAAACAAAAAAATTAAACATGAAAACCTTAAAACATCATATATTACTATTTCTGAATCAAGATTTTTTTTCAAGATATTTTTAATAAGACTCTTAAAGTCACTTTCTAATCTAACTTTTACCTTCTAGGATGTAGATTGTGAGTAGATATTAGAATTCTCAATGTGGCTATTTTCTACCACTATAGTTTATCACTATGAACATGATTTTTTTCTTATGGAAACACTGTCTAAATCTTTCAAACATGTTTTACATAAAAGTGAGCATATATAATTATCTACAACATATATAATATATTCTGTATTAAGTAACTCTTCTATAGAGATAGACAAAATGACAGAGAGGAACACAGATAGACAGACCAAGACAGAAAATCTTTTCTGGGAAATTTTTCCATAAGTGTACAAAAGTCAGCTTTTGCTTCTTAATTACTTGCTTAGAATAAGACAACATAGAGCTGAAAGATTTCTCAGTTTAGAGGCTTTGAATAGTTCCCTGCTAAAATTGAGAGAACAAAATGAAAAGTGGGAAACCCAACAAATTATTTAACATCCAATTATGGTAGTATTTTAGGTACTATAATTATTGTACTATTATTTTTATTATTATAAGACTTCATTTAGGTGTTTGAGAGTTGCTTTTATTGACAAAGGTAATTGTTTCTTAAAGCATAAGAGCTAGAGAATACAAGTATAAGAGCTTGTATTCTTAGAAAACTTTCATTGCTTATAAAATATTATAAAAAAATTTTGCACTGCTGGATACACTCATGATCAAAATTCAATGACATACCTAAAAGTGCAATAAAGTAAGAAAAAAAATCTTTCCACTATGTGCTGACTCAGAACATTCATTTTAGAAGAGAACTGAATGTAACAGGCAACATAGTTAGCTAACATTAATAAGTCTCAGAATGATATAACTTCATAATGATTGTTTTGTACTATTCATAATATTAAGCTTTTTCAGCACTTTGTAAAGAGTCACAAGTTCATCTTTCACCTCAGAATTCTAATTCAAAATCAGTTGCTCTGTCAAAAATTGAATTATATATGCAAATTAATGTGGATCATGTGCTTTTTATATGTATACTATACTTCCAACATTGTTTTCATTTTTGATACAGTTTCAAAGTCAACTAATGTACCTGTAGTATGCATACAGGAAAGTAATTATAAACTTCTATATCCCATATTTCAAGAAAAATTTCCATGGTACTTTTTAAGCGAAACACAGAAACATTTTAGAATATGGATGACAGATCTCTATAAACAGCACAAATTTGTTACTACAGCATAAAACAAATTTGAATATTCTGAGATGCTAATGCCATTGAAACTAAAATGTGTGTGTGTGCATGCACAATCAATTAGAAATAAATTCTGTTTGATGTTTTGAACATTTTATTGATGTTAAAGTCCTTTTTGCATTTTTACAGTTAAAAACTAAAAATCATAAAAGTCCAAAAGATACTGAAGCTATTTGAAATATTTTACATATATTTATAAATGTGTATATGATACATGTATGCATACAAAATGTAGATATCATTCTACATTCTAAAAATTATCTATACCTCATTCCATAAGTTTTCAGAGTTCCTTTCAATTTTATATTTAGTTGAACTGGCCAGTACTTCATATTTCTATTATAGTTTTTATATATTACTTTCTTATCCATTTCAAACTAATTAAAATTTAATTCTCATTTGTGGCATTTACATTTTGGGGAGCTGACATGGCTTATAAAACTGACATTTTGTTTGTTTTGCAGTAGGTTTATAAAAGTATAATTTACAAATCATAAAACTACCCATATTGCATCTATAATTCAATGATTTTTATTGTTTTGTTATGCATTTCATCACACAATCTAATTTTACAACATTTCAATAATTCTAAAAATGATTTATCATATCTGTTCACCTCTTGTTACAACTTCTAGTCTGCAAAAAACACTGTTGTAATTTTTAAGTCTATAGCATTCCATTTTCTGAATATTTCAGGTAGATTCATGCAGTATGTGATCTTTTGCATTTAACTTCCAGCAAAACTGTCAATGCTTTTGAGATTAATCCATTAGTCTGTGTCATTGCTTCATTCTTATTATCAAATGGGTACATCATCTATTTTATACATTGACAGTTGAGTTTGCTTTTCTACTTTTGACCAAGTATGAAAAAAGTGTAAATAACACTTCCATAAATATGCACATGTCTTATTGTAAACATAGATTTTTTTTCATTTATGTGTTTGTTACAGATAGGGTCTTACTACACAGCTCAAACTCATTGTGATCCTTCTGTTTTCAGCCTCCCCAGCGCTGGGATTGTAGGCATGTGCCACCACACCTGCACTCATTCACCGGCTCAGTGGGCACCTGGGGTCTGGGCCAGTGCGGCATGTAGGACCCAGGATTAAACTCTGGTTCCAAAACAGGTGCTTAGTCTGCTGAGCTATATTGGCAGCCCTAGATTTTTATATCTCTTGGTTAGAAAGTGTTTTGAAAAGTGCTTTGCTCTTGCTCTTTGTAATTATTAACATATGAGAATTTTCCTTTCCCTACTTTTTCACTAATAATCGTGGATTTTTTCACTATTATTAAAATAGTTCCAGTGGATTTGAATTAGAAGGTTAATTGTGGTTTTGATTTGCCTCTCCCTAGTGGTGCTTTGCACTGTTGCAAATGTTTACTGACTGAATCCTATATCATTCGTAGTAGTCACCTTTTCATTGCTGGTACCAAATAACTAACATTCATGATTTAAAAGAAAAGAGAGAAAAGATGTTGGGCAGGCCAGATAGCTCAGCAGACTAAAAAGCCTGATTCAGCAAAGCTCAGTGGCTGGGTTTCAATCCCCTGCATACTGTGCCAGCCCCACCCCTGGAGTACACTGAGACAGTGAATGAGCCTGGGCATGCTGGTAGGTGCCTGTAATCCCAGCATTTAGGAGGTTGAAAACAGGAGGATCATTACAAGTTCGATCTGTGTAGTGAGACCCTTTAGGCCCTGTACTAAATACACACAGAGAGAGAGAGAGAGAGAGAGAGAGAGAGAGAGAGAGAGAGAGAGGAGGTTTATTTTGGCTTACACTTTTAGGGGGTGCAGTACAGAACCAAATGACTTTAAAACAGAGATTACATGGTGGAGGGCTAATGCGGAAGAAAGCTGCTCAATCCATGGCAAGCCTCAAGGGAAGTGAGACAACAAGTGTGAGAAAAAAAGGGAGAGTGAAAGAAAGAAAGGAAGAACAGCAGCAGGAAAGAAAAGAAAAAAGGAAGGAGGAGAAAGAAAAGAAGAAGAGTAAAAGGAACCAGGGACAAGAATACATTCTCCACTCATGCCTCCTCCAACCAGGCTCCACCTGCTAACAGCAAATTCTACTATGAACTCATCAACAAATCAATCTACTGATGATTATAAATTAGTATAGTTTATTCTTACTGTTTTTCACTTTTTTAATAAAAAGAAAGAGTTGTTTAGGACAAGGGTTTAGTCATATTGATCTTGAATCAGTAGTATTTATATTGCTTATATATGAATTTTAAAATTCATAACAGTAACCATGTTTTTCATATGAATCATGAAAAAAGTTTTAATACTATAAGTATGAATAAATCTGTAAAAAACAACTTAAAACACTATAAGAAGTCTATGAATATAATCATTTATGAAAGATTTCAAAGAATGTCTGATTACTTTATTCATTTATTATTTAATGTGAACTTTTTTCCTATTAATTTTTTTCTGGGCCAAAGAAGCATGGATATTTAGATATTTACTAGACTCTATAGTTCTTTAGTATAAAAATATGAATATTCAGATAGAGCAGATAGTTCTCTTTTTTCTCATAAATCATTTTTATATATCTCCTCTGGGAAGAAATGTGTTGACCAACAATATCCAGTTGTGATTATGGTATGGGTTTATAGTTCCAGATCTTATAAGGTAATATATATTTAGAAATAAAAATATACTACTCTTGAATTCTGTCTAATCCTCTTTCAACCCCAGTCCATGCATAGAATTAAAATATCTTTCAAACTTTATTAAATTTTTTCAACTCATCAGGTATGCTAAACTGAAACCAGCTTCTAAAACACAAAAATAAAGCCCTCTATTTTAGAATTTATTGTTTTTAATCTCTACAATACTGCCAAATCTACCACTTGATACTGACTTCTCACAATGTGAGGAAGGAAAATGGGAAACACATTGGATTATGCAGTTGTTCCAATATTTTCTGTGTTATCTAATGAGAGTTTAATGCCTAAAGCATTTTAACTAGCATGGTAAAATTTTCATAGAAAACTAGAGCACAGATTTAAATTTCTTCAGACATTAGAGGAAAGAAGTTATTTCAAAACACTTTAAACAGCTAAAGATCATAGCTGCTTAAGGAATATGTTCCTCCAATAAAATAAAAAAAAGAATATGTTCCTCTTCTTTCCATGTTAGATGCTAGCCAAAGCAGCAACCAGATTGCTTCTAAAGTGCACAATAATAACCCTTAAACTGAAAGACAGGGAAAATGATACTGGACTTCCAATTGTGATACACATCATAAGAATGCCATTTCCTTCCAACAAATTTTTTTAACTATTAAAAGCAATTATCTTGAGATTACTGTAATTGAGCAATTTATTTTAAGCAGCATTCCTAAAAGAAATGCATATGTTAAGATTTTAACATGTCTTGTTAATCAGTATTGAAACTTGAATGTTCATATTATTTTCCTACAACCCTATAGTCAGGTACAGTTACATTCTTTACAGAAGGCAAAGGGGGATTTTGTTAATGACTCTCATCTAGGCGGAAGTCCAGAAACTGAATTCAGCCATTAAAAACTTTTTATGTCAAACTGATTTTTAGCCTATATCAAATGTACTACATTAGGGTAGATTACTATTTGGATATACTCAAAGTAAGTAGGAAATGGCGTTTTTGAAATGATCATTTTTCAAACTATCACTAACACTCTCAATTTAAGTAATGGGCACTAGCAGTTTCTGTGGAAAATGAAGAGGAAAATGAATGCAAAAAATTCCATCAAACAGTGAACTAGAGCAAGTATGTTAAACGCATGCATTTTCATTTCACTAAAGAGGAAAGATTCAACAAAGCATTAAAGAATATGTTACCACAGAGACACCTCTATGACAGCATATATCAAATCAAGATATATCCAGGTTACTTTTCTGATTTATATATCCCACAACATCCTTCTGCCAAGGTTCAACCCCTTTATAAGAGTGGTAGATTAAGTCTTAAGACATATGTCATCCTAAATTTTGTCTCCAATTGTGCTAAAATTATGAAATACCAATGTCCAAGTGATAATCAAATTAAGAGCTATGAATTTTGCAGTCATGGTATAGATCTCTTAAAACAAATCCCTATCAGTTATCCCATGTTCCCTAAAATACAAAAATGTTGATAGCATATATAATATATATGTATATACATACTTGTTTGTCTTTTCCCTGGCAAGAGTAAATTTATATTTCATATCCCTAGCTTCTGTACCCTTTTTACTTTTTTTTTTGTGGAACCAGGGATTGACTCAGACCCTTGTGCTTGCCAAGCAAGCATTTATTCTACTGAGCTATCTCCCCAGCCCCCAAATTCTGTACCCTTTTTCCTTTGTTTGTACAGTTATTTTACATTTCTTTCCTTCTTTGCTTCATTTATTCATTTACCAACAATGAAATTTCTAGTGACTTCTATTTAAATCTCCAATGCATATGCTTTGAGTTAATAAGGAATAAGAATAAATTACTTGTCAAAACTATTGCTGATATATTGCTCCATAATGAAAGTTAGCACTAGAAATCTAATGAAAGTTTTTTAATACTTAAAGTATATTAACTAGTGTACCAAATTTTTAATAGAAAACTAGAGCACAGATTTTAATTTTTTCAGACATTACAGTGGAAAGGGGTTATTTCAAAACATTTTAAGTAGCTAAAGATCCTAGAATATGTGTGTAAGAGGACAAAATCTCAATAATCACAATTATTTTCATTAAGGGGCCAGGAAAAGAAATGATATTTTTAAAATAGCTTCCTCTCAGAAAAAAAAAAAAAATTTGAGTCATAATCTAGATCTTCCTTTGCCTGTGTTTGTCCATGTCTTCCAAATTTAGCAGATTGGCATGCAGGAAGTGCCTCAAAAGTAATTACAATCAAAATTATTTTCTTTCATGTATCAAGATGGTGTTGTTGACCCAAACTCCATAGGTTAAATGCTTTGAATTATATATCCAGAAGGAAAGATAGTTTTTCTTTTCACTGGCTCATTGACATGCTCAGATCTAGTAGCCCTTCGTGACCCAGAAAATACATTTTCAAAGCCGAGACTAAAGTAAAGGATGCACCCTGGAGCTATGTAACTAAATAAAGCTAATGAGCCTACATAGAGGTCAACAATATGCGATCAGCCAAGGCCTAACTGGGTGAATAGTTGTAGATAGTCATTAAGGGCCTTTGTTAGTTTAAAGTACAGAGACAGTAAAATTTCACTAAGATTTTTATTCTACTAAAAACAGTCACAGAAGAGAGCTCTGACTACTCTATTGTTACCTAAGTGGGTTTAGAAATGACCCAAAAATAAAAAATTTCAAAGTGGCAACCTTTCACATAGAATTATTTAAGCTGAAGAAAGATAAGTCATCGCTCCAAACTTTAACAGGTTGGTAATGCAGGAAGTAATATGTAGCTGACTCACCAACCCAAAGGCCAGCTAGAGCAACAACTTCTTAAAATGTAGCATCAAAATTTAGTGTTTAGCTTTTTTTCACCAAGTATTTAGTTAGTTTCTTTTTGTGCTAAGTATTACATGTATTATAATAAATGCAGAGATCTTATGTTAGGTATGACCTTGAACCTGAGAATATCACTGACCAGTGGAGCAAGGCAGACACAAATAATAAAAATGTATACAAAGGATGCTATAGATTCACAAGTTAGGGGTTGACTATAAAGAAGATGATAATAATTAGATAGATGAAATGTGGACTAGGATTGGAAGTGAAGAAAACATAGACATTTTTGGAAGAATATCCAGAATATACTAAGGCAAAAGGATATGAACACATATCTAAAATGTAGATACAGATATGGCTTGAAATGACTTAAAAGTACAGTGAGACCAAGGAAGTTTGGCTCGAAATGTTTGTCTTACTGTTTTTTTGTGAAGTAATTTATTTTCCTTGTGCTTTAATTTCAATGATAGTGTTTTCATTTTCTTCACACAAAATGCATTTTAGCATACTTTTCTTTTTTACCATATATAGGAGCATTGTATTTATCCTATAAAGTCAATGACAAAAGATAATTCACAGACATAGTAAAACATCCAAATTTCTTCAACTAAAATTTATAATTAACTAAACTATATACTGCATCAGGAAAATGACACACCTGTACCAAACCTCTAGGAACACTAGGAAATTTAAAAAGTCTCTTCTTTCTAGGACTGTACTCATGATATCTCAGTATGTTCTGGAGCTAGTTTACCATACTGTTCACTGCAACCCAGAAAAGTGCTAAGGGTCAGCTAGATGATGGAGGTTATGACCAAATCTCAGCTCCTCTTCATGCCACAAGTATGACATGTTATAACATTGACTGCTGATTTTAGCAAGATGGCTATCTTAAGAAATTGTAATAACAATTTCATCTGCCACTTGCTGAAGATCTTTTGGCAAAAGTTTGCTTCCTGAGGAAGTTGATCTGTAGTCTCTCACTTGTACATTTTATACAGATGTTTTTCATCTCCACATCGTGAAACATTTTCCAGTCTAGTTAGTAATGTGGAATTTGGCATGAAGCTGATGAAGGAAACACCCACAGGAATGTCTCCAGTAGTGAGCTGGCATGGAGATTGCCATGTTGTCTGCCAAAAGCACCAAACCTTAAGAGTCTTAAAAATGCAGCTCTTTATCTCCAAGTTATACTTTGTACAAGGATGCAGAGAGAAATAGACATTATTATTAAAACTATTATTACATTAAAATGAGTAATTTCTGAAATTCTGTGAGATCATTGATGTACAGGGTTTATGAAGTTCTGTGGAAAAATTAAAAATGGTTCTTTCAAATGAACTAATATTTGAGAGGTAAAGGGATATACACAAATTACTTGATTACATCAGATGGCTAAGGATAGAGTATAGAAGGAGGCAAACTACAATTGTAATAGCTGCACTATGTTCCCATGCCAATGAAATGAAATGACTGTCAGAAAAAACTCCTCTGCTTATTTTATGGTGCAGATATGGAACAACACAATAAATCACAGTTGATAAGTGTCATTTTAGAGAAATGGATTAAAAAATGTGGCATGACATTACAATGGAATATTACTTGGCCCCAAAAATGAATAAAACACTAACAGATTGAAAAACTAGACCTTGGAAAAGGCCAAATGAAAAAGTTAGGAAAAGCCAAATATTTTATAATTGAGAAGGACAAGGAGGTATAAAGGGTAATAAAAGGTACATAATTTTTTTTTCAGGGGAATACACATGTTCTAACTTTGGATTGAGGTAATGATTACATGATGCTTCAAATATAAGTAAAACATTAGAATGGTAACATATGCATATATAAATTAATTTCAACAAAGCTATTATTAAAAATATTTCTTTAGATTCCTTTAACGCACCCTGCAGATACACAAGCATTGTGCTTTTCCCGTAGTGTGTGCTTCAGTTAACTCTACCTCTTTTATCTCCTTTCCCATTCCTGCCCATAAAACTTTAGGAGAATGAGCAAATTTTCAATGGACAGGCAAGGCAGCCATGTGGAAAGAAACTTTTTTTTTTTTGGTCAGATCAGCCCACCCTAAGGGCAGGGATATCATGGCATATGGTGCAAGGGATCGAACCGTGGTTACCTGTGCCTGCCTAAGCAGGTGCTTTAGACCGCTAATCTATCTCACTGGCCCCAGGAACCAATGGTTTTAACAAAACATAAAAGAAATAATAACTTGAAAAGACGGAATGAAGGCAGGAGTTGCTGCTTCTTGTGACAAATATTCCCTTTCATGGGCCAGAGCTTCAAGAACACGAAAAATAAGCTTGAAAGCCAGTCTACTTTTGTGTGGCTGGTACAGTTATTGTAATGCCAGGCATACTCGTTGGCACCTATTTTAAAATTCTAACTTTTGCCAGCACGTGACCATGTCACTACGTCACTTTAATTTTTACGTCACATTCCTTTGCCGGTTGCCCAGAGCTTCGCACTCTGGCAGGTACTCTCCAGTGTAGGCTGAGTCGCCCCTCGCTTCAACAGCGTGGTGGCTTTCTGCTTAATTATGAGTAGCCTCAAAGACAGAGGATGCTTTCCAGAAGGGTTCCGAATCAAGATCAGCAAATACAAACAAAATCCAAGGAAAATGTTCATCGGAGGGCTCTCCCGCCATACCAGTAATGGAGCTCTTCTGGAATACTTGGCTCAATTTGGAGAGGTGCTTGATTCTGTCATCAAAATTTATCCAGACTCCGGACTGTCAAGAGGGTTTGGATTTGTGCTTTTCGAAGACCCTGCTACTGTTGAAAAGGTACTCCAAATAAAAGAACACCAACTGGAAGGTAAGAAAATAGAGTTCAAAAGGGCTAAAGCCATACAACCAGCATCACCCCCAAGAAAGATTTTTGTTGGTGGGTTGAGCCCTCATATGCCTGTGGAAAACGTTAGAGAATATTTTTCTATATTTGGAGAGGTTGAGAAAATCGAGCTTCCTCTGTATCCAAGATCAAGTAAAAGACAAGCTTTTGGCTTCATCACATATAGTGATGCAGATTCAGTGAGGAGGGTACTAGACCTCAGGTTTCATCTAATTGCCTCCAGATGATGTGAAGTTAAAGTAGCTTTCCCAAAACAAAATTTAAAGCTACAGCACCAATTTGGGAAAGATACTCCAAGCACTGGGTTTGGTTACCCAGTAGCAGGAGATGGTGGCTTCCATTCTGAACCAACCGATTATGGAGCCAGTCAAGGCATCTTTGGGGCAGACCCAAATGTTTCCTTTGACATGTTCAGTGATAGCATTGATCTTCCTACAATGTTTATGTCTGTCCCCTTTGAGGACCCCACTGAAGGCGATGACTTCTCTCATCAAATATATGGAAATTTCCTGAACATCTACAATGATGAGCTACTTTTTCGTCCTGATGATGGTTATCTCTATGGATACAGCTATGAAGGTTGTGACTTAAGACCTAAACTTCCTAGTTATGATGTACAAGTAAACCAGGTCAATTCCTCTGGTGCTGAATGCCAGAGATTTTATCAGCTATTTTGAAGCCTGAGGATGCAATGGCCTCTGAAGAACCACTGTCTCCTGAAATGAAAAATGATGCCACACATGTGAAATGACTATCTATTTTGTTTGATCTTGTTACTACTACTATCTATTTTCCAAGTAGCAATTATTTTCTCATGAACTTTTGACAAGAAGCTACTACTCAAGAACACAAGGACATTAGACTTCAGTTTTATAAAAGGAGGCCAATATTTGCTGGAAAATAAATACCTACCAGCTTTATTTCTGAGTGGCTTCTTGGTGTTATCTTTGTGTTTATTTTGGTTACAGTACTAGAGGAGTTTTTGGTTGGGTCAGATATGTATTTTTTTTATTTTCTTCTAGGGTGTTGTGTTTGGGTGAGAAGTACCAGGATACAGGGGGTGGGGAGGAGCTTAATGTTGCCCTCTATATTTTCTGTACATTTAATCAGTTTCTTCTTGCATTCAGTCCATTTTACTGAGGCTTATTCTAAATTAGAATCTGTTCAGTATAGGATATTCAGAGACTCTGTGAATATGCAATTTTGAGTTGGGGAGACAGCTTGCAAATGCAAGGTCCTGAGTTTGATCCCAGGTGCAATAAAACAAAACAAAACAAAACAAACCACCCTGTACACAATTTTGCAAAGTGCAATGCGATATGATAGAGACTAAAACAGGTCTTGGGAAAAGGTTGGAGGTAAAAGAATGTGTAAGCCTTTGCCAATGAGCTATGCTGCAGGGAGAGAGTATGCAAGCAGATATGCAGAAGTGTTGAAGAAAGACCTTGTTATATATTTTTGGAAGATAATAGAGATTTTTCTATTGGAAACAGGTTACACCTAGACAAATAGACGAAGGAAGTGGGGAGGAGGTTGATCATGGCTACCAATAAAGAATTCGTCATAAATATGAATCATGTATATAATTATAAATATTCTACAAATAATACCTTTAGAAAAAAGTTACATTCCAGTAAACATAACTAAATTATTTCAACATATAATTGAAATGAAAATTATTAATAAGACCTCTGTATTATTGTTTACATACCAAGTCATGGAAATCTAGAGTGCATTTTCATTTAGTGTGTAGTACTGAGGATTAAACCAGGAACCCTGAGCATATGAAACTATCACTCTACCACTGAGCTACATTGCTAGTCTTTTCTTGTGGCATAGTCTCAACAAGTTGTGTAGGCCTGCCTGAAAGTGGAAATCCTCCTGTCTCAGCATGCAGAGTGACTGGCATTACAGGTATATACCATCACACCAAATTTATACTTTACTTTTATATGATGTTGTGTTTTCAACTAGTTCTAAAAGCTCAACACATGGCTAAGGGAAGCTACCATATACCACAGTGCAGATTTAAATCACATTAAGCTTATGCTATAATTTCTATCTTTAAGGAAGTGACATGAGATATCAAATATCTAGCATACGTATAACAGTAACGTCCTTACTAGGCCCCACAATACATCTCTGCTTTCAGTTTATTACTGATTATGAAAGCAAGACAGAATGAAAACCAAGATATTGATAATTATAAGACAATAGATCAACACCAGCCTGCCAAGTGCTAGGCCATGAGTTCCATTCCCAGAGCCTCACCCAAAAATAGATAATACAGAAGTAAATTTGAGTTTCAAAGTGTTAAACTTATGTAATATAGTGCATATTGACTTTATTAGAATCCAAATATCTTGAGAACATAACAAAATTCTAGTTATTTTTTTCATGCTCCTTAACATCTAACAAGGGTATTTGAACATAGTAGGAATTTTATTTATTTATTTTTAAACCACTATTTATTTATTCCTGTATTATTTTTTAAATGTCTTTGGTTGTTACACGGTCTCACTATGCAACTGGAACTTATAGTGATCCTCCTGTTTCCAGCCACCTCAGTGGTGGGATTACTGGCATGTGACCCTACACCAAGACTTGGTACATAACTTAGGCCTCCCTAGGGGTGGGGTTGGTTCACAATCCCTGAACTTGCCTAAGCTTGCCTAATCAGGTGCTTTAGTCTGCTGAGTTATCTCACTGGCCCCTATAGTAGGAACTTTAAAAAATAAGTATTGAATGATGATACAGGAGCAAAATGGATAAAATGTACATTATGAACAAAAGAAAGACACAAGACAATTGTTATGGTTTGTGTCTAGGTGTCCCCCCAAAGCCTCATGCAGTCTTGGGGAGGCTTCTGGAATTTGTGATTGATTACTGTGGGTGTGGCTGCTGCACCTGCCCTGGGGCAGGTAATTTGCATTACAATGTAAGGTGGGAAGAGAAGCTAGCTGCCTGAGCTGCTGCTACCTCTCCCTTCTGCTCTTGTTCTTTGCTGCTGCCCTGAAAGGTTGCCCTCTGCTATGTGCTTCTCTGCCTTGGAGCCAGCTGAGTATGGACTGAAGCCGCCAGTAACTGTGAGCTTCCCTTCCTTCATTTTGAGTGTTGGGTATTTGTCCCAGCAACTAGAGAAGAGTAACTAAGACAACAATGTAAAGAAAGTACAAACTTTTTATTTTTGTACTTACTGGAAATATTTGACGAGTTATTTTGCTTTGATGATAGGAAAAAGTTAAATGTATAATGTGTACTTTAATTTTCTAAAGAGAGTAAAAAAAAGCATTAAAACAGAAAAGTTATAAGTGATACTGATACAGGGAGAAAAACTGGTCTCTGGTGAGTGACTTCCAAACAATATAGGGAACCTCCAAATGACAGAGAAAAAAATGATCTCTGGACCTGACCTGCATGAGTCCATGTTCTGTAAAACAGAAGAATGAATTTTAGGAACAAACAGAGGAATATATTAACAGAATATATTTATTGAGAGAAAGAAAGCTCCTGTCCCAAGAGAGAGACAGGAGGGGGGCCCAAGTGGGTAGTTCCCCCCCAGGAATTTGTCTCTTTCAGGGACTTTTATAGAGGAAAACCATGTGGTGAGGCAGGTCTAAAGTGGTGAAGAAGACATGGGAACTCGCTCAGGTGTGCATGAGGTGGAACAAAACTATGGTCAACCAATGAGATTACAAGCACCATTGCTCAGGTAAAATTGATTAAATCCAGTATCAAATGGGAAAGTGAGTCATGTAGCAAGAGGGCACAAATAAAGAACAGGGTCTATTCCTGTTGGGGGTTGGGCTGACTCCTTTGGGCTCTTTCAAGTTGATTGATACTATTTAGGATATCAAACCCTAATGACCATCCCTAGGAAAGTATGTAGCCGTGCTTCCTCTTTTTGTCTTGGTCTTCAGGTGTGGCCCATATGGGAGTGTGAGTGTCTGTCTCTTCCAAATTGCAAAGTCACCTTGTCTTCCATCTTGTCTCCTTGAGGGCCTGACCCTGTCTTATTGCCTATAATATCTCTATCTAACTCAGCTGCCTACAACATTACCCCCTCTGATGAAGTAACCCAAACTGCCGTGGGGGAACTATGAGCAATGACCGCTCTGGTTTCTTCAAGTTGAAAGGGGTCATAGTTGTTGACTGGCAGTCAGATATATTCTTCAGAGGTTCTATCTAAAGCCCCTCAATAGACACCACACATTTTCATTACAGCTTTGAATCTGAAGACAAAGGCAAAGAAACTATTAAACATACATTGGCCAAATAAAAACACTAGTCAGAACATTTTTTAAGTCCACTAGCAGAGATCTCTTAAATGTGGGGTTTAATTTTATATTTTACCTGCATGATTACCTAGGTTTTGTTATCTTCTAGAAATAAATTATCTGAGAGATTAGAACATATATAATCAAAGCATGAACATTCGAGCTAACAGGTACATTTGTAAACATTTTTGAAATCTAGAAATCATAACTCACTAGCTCGTAGACCCCTTTATTCATGGAGTCTGACAGTTTGCTGTAAGTCCCTCTAGCTTTAGTTAAGAGAGGTCAAGTATGTAATGACTATCAGCATGAAATACCAGAGATATATTAAAAATCAACCAGGCTTACATACTCATCATGAAATACAAAGCATTTAGTCATATTAGATTAATGTCCCATTCAGTGTTTCGGATATGGCCCCCATGGTAAGCAAGGGACACTGCCAAGGGATGTTTCCTTTTAACACTGTGGCTCTGAGTTTTACATCACAAATACAATGCCTGGCTCTATCTATAGACCCAAAGCTATTGGACACTGCATGAGCCAGTTTCTTTAGAACATTTTTACTCTGACAGGTTGTTATCTGTCCTTGGGAACCTGTTTTAACTAGTGAAATACTTTAAGTCTTACACATGAATAACAGTATATTACATTTGTAAAACATCAGTCTCAAAATCATCATTTAGTAAACAACCTCAGTTATAGCTAAAGCAATATATCTTTTAAAGTCTGTTTCTATTGAGGTATGATGACTGGAGGGAAATTCAGAATTGGAGAAGGACAAAGAGACCTGTGCCAATGTCCAGCAATAAATAGGCTGGGTTTCTTTTCCCTCCTATAGTCATGATTACTCAGGGCTCCTCCATGGAGATGGCAGGTAGAGGTAAGTCTGGCCAGAGGGAAGAGGCAGGCCCAGGGCTCTTCAGTCCTAGTGGACCACCTGGAAAGCTGAGTCTGAGTTCTGGGGCCTCTACCTCAGAGTGCAGTCTCACGTTTAGTGGCTGCCTTGGCAGTCAGGGCATGGCTTGTGGGCCTCTTAAGGTAGTCCATCTTATGCTGGCCTGGCTTCTGACAGCAGTAGCAGATGAATATCATCATCGCTGAGCTCTTCATGGAGCCAAGAGAATTAGACATAGGGTCTGTTTTGGGGCTGCAATAATGGCAGCCATTTTTTATCTCTTTGCTTTCTCTCCTTGGTTTTATCCCAGTTCCAATTATAGGGCACTTAAACAGTTTTTACCAAAGTATCAAATGAGCTGTCTGGAGCAAAAGCTATCTTTCGTAGCTCTTCAACTTATCTGCAAGAGTAATCTGTCTGTCTATCTATGAATTAACATTTCACAAACTGTGTTTTATCAGTCCCTCTATTAAACATTTTAAAAAATCAGAGGGTTGTTCATCTTTTTCCTGATAAATATCTAATATTTAATAACTGAAGGCTTGATTCTAGCTCTTAGATCTTGATGAATACACACTTGAAAGAAATGTCTTTTCCATTATTCTGCCTGGCTATTAGCAGCAGGGCTCTGACTGGTTGGGCTCCAGTGGGAACAGGAAATTCCACTGGTTGTCCATCTTTTGAGTCCTTATAACAATATAATATTCCTGTCCAAATGTAATAGCAGCTTATAAGGCTACCTGCTTTTCATAGAAGTCAAAGCTTGGTTTAAGATTA
>NW_004524885.1:1564684-1578823 GCF_000260255.1 Octodon degus
AGGCACATGAACTCTGGAAGTTCCAAATTTCTTATTTACTTCTTTAAGAGGTATTGTCCTTGAGGAGTTGCATAAACCCAGCTAAGAATGGGTGTAGCCTTGTAGAGGCATGAATTATAGCTATTTTAGAAGTCCACACTCTCTAGACTAGAAAGGCAAATAGGGGAAACCTTACTTGCACCAATGGTGGGTGAGGCTGAACTGCTTGGTTCTCCTGTTGCTCACGTCTACATTTCAAAACTTAAATAACAATGACCTTCTTAATGTAAATCAAATCTGAACATAAGACATTTTTACCGTTTCCTTTTTCATCATCTTTTTAGTTATAAACTAGCATCATAGTTGATACTTTCCTCTTCATTTCATTTAAACGGCTCTTTTTAACATGTAAGGATCAAAATCTTCTGGTGCCTAATGAAGCACACTCTAAAGGAGTAAGAGTCTTTGACTGAGATAACCTGGAATTCAATAGAAATTACCTTTCTGGGAGTCTCCACCTTTTTTCTAATTGATTCCTCCACCCAGGTGTCCCTGAGTAGCCCTCTCCAGAGCAGGTAGATGCTCCTGCTGGAGAGAAGGGAGACAAGATCCCACCAGCCTATCCACCCTCAAACTGGCACATAATTCCTATCTCCTGAAATATCTCACAAACACTTCACTTACTCTTATTAACTATTTGTAAGTTACAATTGGTTTGGTGACCTGAATGTCTACAGAAGGAAGCACTAACTATGGCATAAAAGGTCAGTTAGAAGTGAGCACTTCTCAGGCTACAAAGATCACTCCTAGAGATAGATAGAACCATTGACTGGAGAGATTTGGCCCCTTGCACTGAACCAATCCTCAGACACTTGATTTCCATCTGATCACCTAGGTAAACATTTCTACCAACTAAACAAGATTTAACCTTGAAGCTCACAGGTGAAACTTATATTTGTCACCTAGCAATCACATTTTCCATGTTGGTAAAGACAATATAGCTGGCAAAAATCTTACTGTTAGTTAACACATAGAGCACAGATGTAAACTTCCCCTATTAACCACTATTGTAAACTGTCTCAGCCTTATTTCTGAAATAGTGACCCGTTAATTTGTTTTACTGAAAAGCTCAGGTAGAAGTCCTATTTTACTAGTAGAGAGAGAGAGAAAGTACAATAGGTAAGTGGAGATCTTTCAGTGGCCAGGGGCCAGTTTCCACCAAGGAACCTTCAGGTTTGGCATCTTCTCCCCTCAAGCATTCTTGGTTTCTTTTGGCCCACAAAACGAGAGATGTTTCCAGAAAGGAATCCAGCAATTTCTCTGGTCAACATTCCATCAGCCAAAGGCTTCAATGGGAATTTACCAAACAACAGCTGGGGAAACCTGCCCTCTGCTTCAAAGAGTGGTAGCTGCACTAAGAGCATTTATTACCTGACAGAGTAATAAATAATAATAAACAGTAATAAACCACTGTTTGTCCAAATTCTATAAGGGATAGTTAAACCCTGAACTAGACCTGGGAGAAAAGTTTGAATCCTCCCTCACACTAAATATGTTTTAGTCCCATAAGTGTGCTGCTTTTGGAGACAGCTCCTTCTGGTGTCACCCAGAAGTCAGTTCTCTCCACTGTGTTTCAGGTTTAGACTCCCGAAGGAGACGTTCCCAGGAAGGAGACCTGCCCAGGACACGGCTTTTATATGTGTTCTTCTGGATGGGCATAGTCCTCTTTGTCTTATCTGACCCAGAGACAGAGTATGTGTCCTTTTTCTAAAATGACTTCCCCGTCTTCGGCATTAAAAAATACTCATTTTCTAAGGGCTTCACTTAGTTGGAACGGTCACAGTTCTCCTAATTTTACATGCCTCTAAAAGGGAAAGTACAAAGAGGTAGGAAAATTAGGAATAAAGTCAAAGCAAGGAAACTGAAACAGATCAGGCCTGACATTCCCTCTAGCATGTAGAGGGGGATTAGAACCAGTCTATCCCAGTGAAACTTGTCCTCCAATTATTTAAGAATGGTTGCTGGCTTAATGTCATTTAATTGGCAAAAGGAGTCTCATGCTTCATATACAGGCATGTATATTTTCTAAGTCCGAGCTGGCTAAAAGGTCCCATTTTACAGAAGTTTATATAAATTCCACTAGGAGGTTTATAATATTACTCTAATGCTATGGTCTAAAATCGAGCAAGGAATACCAGTACATTTAGTCAACCAGTTCAAAGACAATGTATATGAATACACAACAGTCATAAAATGTCACATTAATGAAATATCATGAACTTGTAACATTTCCACATTTTAACTTAAGATTTACCAACAACATTTTGACCAACATTTTACCAACAATAGAAGAGACAAAATAGAAGCAATTGTAAGCAATTTTAACAGTACTATGTGAAGCAAAATTGTATAAGGCAAAGCATGAACAATTATGAGCAATGGGCAAATACATATTATCATTTGAAACATAAATTTGTTACCTAAGCAAGTCCCAATTCAGAATTTATGAAAGAAGCAAACTCATACCTCTGTCCAATGATCTTGGTGGAACCTCCAAAATGATACAGGGAGAAAAACTGGTCTTGGGTGGGTGACTTCCAAACAATATAGGGAACCTCCAAATGACAGAGAAAAAAACGATCTCTGAACCTGACCTGCATGAGTTCGTGTTCTCTAAAACCAAAGAATGAACTTTAGGAACAAATGGAGGTTATGAGCAGAATATATTTATTGAGAGAAAGAAAGCTCCTGTCCCAAGACAGAGACAGGAGGGGGGCCTGAGCGGGTAGTTCTCCCCCTGGGAAGTTGTTTCTTGCAGGGACTTTTATAGAAGAAAACCATGTGGAGAGGCAGGTCTAAGGTGATGAAGAAGACATGGAAACTCTCTTAGTTGCGCATGAGGTGGGACAAAACTATGGTCAACCAATGAGATTACAAGCACTGCTGCTCAGGTAAAATTGATTAAATCCAATATCAAATGGAAAAGTGAGTCATGTAGCAAGCGGGCACAAATACAGAACAGGGTCTATTCCTGTTGGGGGTTGAGCTAGTGACTTCTTTGGGGTTTTTCAAGTTGATTGATACTATTTAGGATACCAAACCCTAATGACCATCCCTAGGGAAGTATGTAGGCGTGCTTCCTCTTTTTGTCTTGATCTTCAGGTGTAGCCCATATGGGAGTGTGAATGTCTGTCTCTTCCAAGTTGCAAAGTCACCTTGTCTTCCATCTTGTCTCCTTGAGGGCCTGGCCCTGTCTGACTGCCTATAATATTTCTATCTAACTTGGCTGCCTACAACAATACAGACTTGCAATCAACAAAGTAATATGAATTTCACAGTTGCTTCACTCTTCTCTCATTGCTGGGACAAATACCTGACACTCAAAATGGAGAAAGAAAGGTTCATTTAGCTCATTCCATCCATACTCAGCTCTCTCTCAAGCAGAGGAACACATGGCAGAGAACAACCTTTTCATTGTGACAGGAAAGAGCAGAGAGCAAAGGAAGTGGCAGCAGCTCAGGCAGCTAGTTGGCTTCTATCTCCTCCTTACACTGTAATGCACATTACCTGCCCCAGGGCAGGTGTGATAACCACACCTCAATAATCAATCATAAACTCCAGGAGCTGCCCCATGACTGTATGAGGCTTTGTGGGGACAACTAGACACAAAGCACAACATTCCACCACTGGACCTGCAAAGACTCATGCACATCCATTTATGAAAAGACATTTTAGTCCATCTTTAAGAGCTGCCATATTCCCACTGCATTACTTAAAAGTCCAAGTTCCAAGTCTCCTCCAAGATCTCATGAAAACTCCTAGGTGTGAGTCCCTGTACAAATGAAAACTTAAACATTTCCAACATTCAATGGCACAAAACATTACCACTTGAAAAGGTACACAAATCAGGATATCAAACATTGGGACCAACACAAGTCCAAAATCCAGCAGGGCAAACATTAAATCCTGTAAGTCCTTATGGAACATCCAAAGCAATCTGTGGCAAATTCTGACCTTGATGTAGCTCCACCCTTGTTTCACTCTTGTGGTAGCCCCCATGGCTTCTCTCTTAACCAGCTTTGCTCCCTCCTTAGAGTTTCCCTTTGATGATCCATGTTCCTGGCTTTTCCAAACTTCTGGGGATTCCACTAAATAGGCTTCTCACTCACTGCTTCACACACTGCCCTCTCAGGGGCACACTACCTTGACTACCAGGGCTTCTTCTGAAATCAAGGTGGAAGCCTTCTTAACCTCAGACCTCCTGCATACTGCAAGAGCCTAAACTCAATGCCACATGGATGATGCCAAGGTTTGCTGCCTGCTAAAGCAGTAACCAGGCTTCCTTCTCTCTTGGTTCTAGAGGTTGAGTGCCTATATCAATGTGCAGTCTGACGCTGATTCCGACGAATAAATTTTTTATGTTTGCACCATTCTGGAACCTGGTGTGCCCGCTGCCACTTTTTTGAAACACGGGGCTCAGCGGCCTTTCTCCAAGGCCAAAGCCCCGATCATTGCAATTCTGAGGCTGTAAAGTGTGGAGAGAGGCTGCCTCCAGTGGTGCCCTCAGGTCATCCCTTCCATTGTCTGGTTCCCTTCTTGGCAATGAAGATGCTCTCAGCTCTGTCTTTACATTCCACAGCTTTCCTGGTGCTTCCTTTCTGGGCAAACTCACAACATTTTTAAATAATCCGGCTGGACACTTTGCTCTTGAATCTCAACATTTGGCTAAAAGTCCCCAACAATGACCAGGCCACTGCTCCAATATTCAGTTACCTTGAGATTTTTTTTTTGCCAGATTAATCAGTCTGCCATGCTTAAACTCACTCTCAGGCAGTCTCTGGACATGAGCAAATGCAGACAACTTTTCTACCAAGTCAAAACACAAATTATCCATAGTTCAACAACCAATGCAGTACTCCTTCCCAGAAGAAAACTCCACAGCTTGGTCTTTACATGCAGGCTTTCTATCAGTCTTTTGGTCTTCTGAGTTCTGACCAGAATCTCTCAAACAGAACAGCCAAAGTTGTTGTAGCTCTTTGTAAGTAAGCAACATATCTGAGCCTTTCTTATCTCTTCCCATATTACCAGATATATGCATGCAAAATTGGGAGAAGAAAAAAAGAAAGAAATACATAAGATATTAAGAAGAGAAATGTAAGAAAAAAATTAAAAAGGAGGTAAAAGAAATTAAGCATTATTTGCTCTTTTCAATAGAACAGCAGAAATGCACAGTACAATTGTCCAAACCATCCTGCTTACATACATGGACAAATCTCTTTTCCCCACTACCTCTGCTGTCCTTGTCCTCAACTCAACAAATCTTTCTTTTTGAATAAGTTTATTTCCTTTAAATATATAATATAAGATCTGGTGAGATAGCTCAGTGAGCTAAGCACCTGCTTAGGCAAGCACAGGGACAAAGGTTCAATCCCTGGTTCCACATGCTGTGCCTGCCCCCCTGCCCCTGGGCATGCTGAGCCAGTGACTGAGTTTGCGTGTTGTGGCACATGCTTGTAATCTTAGCAGTGGGGAGGCTGAAAACAGGAAGATCCCTAGGAGTCTGAGCTGCATAGTGAGACCCTGAACCAAATACATTACAAAATAATAATAATTGTATAAATATATAATTTGTTAAAAATATGAGAACTAACTGAAATAATAAATTTAAAAGTGTTTGAAAAGTTAAAATTATCCAAACTACATATAATATTTAAATATACTTATATAACATAATATTACAATTAGATTTGTAGTATAGTTTATGATTACTGGTCCTTAAAACTAGAGTATATTACAGCAAATGTCACTTTGACAATAACTCAATCTGAGTTACTCTAAATATTTCTGCCAATAACATTTTCTGATTAGAAATCTAAAACTGGTCATTCCCTGGTAAACCAGAAGAGATTCCATAGAACTCACTGGTATTATATAGTAGACAATGCAGTTCAAGCCATGAATATGTTTGCATGCATGTATGTATCTGAGACAAAAGACAAGTACAGATTAGTTCTGCAGAAAGTATTTCAGAGGAATCTGCTTTATTTCACCAGATTACAGGATGAAGCCAGGTAATTTTTGATTGAGAACTTCTGTTCTTACACCTCATGAGAATCAACTTGTTTATTGAAGTACACAAAATGCTACCATACACTCACTGGCTGTTTGAGCTAAGGAATTAAATCCAATGAAGTTTCAGTCAATTTAGCATGAGTATAGCAGGTGTTCTGATATTTAATTTCTGCTCTGTATTGATATTTCAGTTTTCGAAACTCCATAAGTTTTATTTTTCCCAATTCCAGTTGGTTCATTATTTAATTTCAGTTAAAAATAAAGTTGATTAGGAAAGTAGATTGGTTTAGATTTCAGTGTACATTATCACATTAGCTTAAGTTCATTATTTTCTTAAGTGGTGGACTCATGGTTAGCTCCAGTTTCTTGTGACTAAACATTTTAATTGTTAGAAATTAGGTTATGCAATATTATTAGAGTTATGCCAAATCATCTATTTCTGATCACAATGGTCCAGTTAACACTCAGACAGCTATGCATCCATTTTTGTATGTGTTTAGATGCTATTTTGATGTTTAAATATTTTTAGTTCATGTGTGAAGTGCATAATTATCATGTTCACTATGGGGGATTTGTGCATGTACATAACACATCATAATCCTTTTTTAATACCCTTATACACCCCTCCTTCCAAAACTTCTTTTGCTTTCCATTTACAAAACTCTATTCCATTTATTACTTCAACTCTTTCTCTTCCTTTAAGTCCTTTGGCTCCTTCTCTCCTACTCTTTCTCTCCATTTCTTGTTCCCCTTTCCATTTGAAAAAGATTTTTGTACTTCCTAATAGCTACTGTCCATTTTGCTCCTTATTTATACTTTAGGTCTTACACATAAGAAAAACAGTGCACTATTTGAAAAGTAAGATGTTCTATCTATCATCTCTCTATATCCATACTCTCCCACAAACATACATTGTGAGTAGATGATATACATATATGTGAATTTAGAATGTTTTAAAAATTATTTTCTTGTTGTAATGTATAATACTGAGTTGGAATAAATCAAAGAAATCTGGTAGTCCCCAAAATGCTTTGCTGAAATCATTGATTTACAGCATATAATGTGGAGTCAGTATTGGCAAATTTGCTAGTGCTGCTGAGGAAAGTATTATGTGTTTGCTACAAAAAGTGATGGTGTTAAAGACCAGATGGACACATTTATCATAACATTTTTATTCACTGAATTTGTCCAGTGATACTCATTTTGTGTCTTTTCCTAAGAAATTAAATAAGTACATATCAAAAATAAAATAAAATTTCATGTCAGTTTAATTCACTTAAAGTGCACCTTTTTAATAAAATCTATATGTAGATGTGTTAGAATATATTTATGTAATTGTATCATAACTACCATCACTATCAAGATAAAGATATTTTTATGAACACACAAAAAAATAAAAAGTAAGGTGTAAAAGTCCATATTTAACAAGATCTGTTGCTCTTCTTTTAAAAATTATTTTTAATTATTTATTGTATACCAGACATCAAAACACAATTAAGACAAATAGAGATCCTCCTATCTCAGGCTCCCCAGAGCTGGGATTACAGGCATGTGCCACTGCACTTGGTTTTGGAGGGAGTGCTCAGGGCTGGGGCTCCAGATTTGGCACAGCATGCGGTAGTGGGTATCAAACCCAGGTGACTGCGTTTGCCAGACTCCTGAGATGTCTACCCAGCCTGCTTTTCTTAAGAAGGTAATGGTTGGGTCATACTTTTATAACACCTGAGTTAATGCATATGTAGTAATAATTACATGCCATCATGGCTCACAGAAGTTGAAATGAACAGTATTGATTTCCTGACATTTGCCACAGTTCTTCTAAAAGACTAGTCATTAATCAACATTGTACTTCTCATTCCCATCTCTCCCCAACTCCAAAGATTACGGACAGGTGGGAAAAGTAGGAGACACAAAAATAATTAAAACATGTGCATGTACCAACTTCCTATAATAAATGTAATTATTATGTACTGCAAACATGTACTAATATAAAATTTAAAACAAATATATTTCTTATATTTTCTCTGATCTGAGTATTGATATCTTTCTATGTAGAGAAAATAAATTACTGGGAAGCAGTAAAACATTAAAGTGGAAAAAAAAAGTAAAGAAGCTGGATCATTTTAGAAGAAAATTTCCTTGGAAATAATTAAATATAACCCGTGAAACTTGTGAATAACTGACTAAGAGAAAGCTGTACTCCATTGTTCCTAAGGTAAGTCAAGGTAGAGCATATGGTTTTGTTTTGCAAGAAAAAGCCATTTAAAATTATCTGATGTTAGTTGGGTATAGTGGCACATGCCTGTAAGCTCCACACTTGGGAGGCTAAGGCATGATGACAGCTGCAACTTTGAGGTCAGCCTGTGCTACACTGAGAGGTGAAGGCTGCCCTGGCATATGCAGTGAGACCCTGCCTCAAAATGACTAACTAATTAATTAATTTTAAAATTACATCTTGTTTAAATAATCCCAAACACCATGTGTATGGTCCTATTGGAATCCATCTTATACATACACTTAGAGGTAAAACTTTATCAGACATGGTTGATTTTAGTCTATGTTCATGGTTCTTAAATTTGACTGGTCATATGGATCCCCTAAAAAGCACTGGAAATAATTACATACTCCACCACATTGGTAAATTCGATTCTTAGTCTGGTTTAAAACCAGGAACCTATTTTGTAAAGCTCCTTATGTGGATTCTAATGGTAAGTCAGACATGAGAACCATGAATAAGGCTCAAATGATATCTTTAAAACTTCAGGTTCCTTATTCTGTGATCAGTGTTCCAAGAATATTTCATAAAATCTTGAGGCACCTGCTAAATAGCTCAGTGAATTAAAGTGCCTGCAAGCAGGTGCAGCAGCTGGAGGTTTGATCCCTGGGCCTGCTCTGCTGGCCCAGCCCCCAGGGTGTGCTGAGACCTGGCAATTGAGACTGGGAGTGGTGGTACATGCCTGTAATCCTAGATCTTGGAAGGCTGTAAACAGGTGGATCACTACAAATCCAGTCTAGTAGTGAGACCCTGAATACCCTTCCTTAAAATACAAAAAATAATAAATAAATAAAATAAAATATTGAGATAGCTCAATCATTTGTAAAGAGTCAATAGATACACATAAAGTAGTATTTTTAAGAACATCAAACGTGCAGGATTATATCAGTAAAAATATTTTTCAGTACATTATAGTTTGTGAAGAATGATTTTATTAAATTCAAGTTATATAAAAGAAAACAAAAATCTCTTCACAAAGAAACAGCCTCCTCTCTGGTGCCTAATGAGTAGATCCCCTGTTCATCAATACACAATGGGACATTAATATAATAAAAAATGTAATTTCTAGTATTTATTTATAAGGTTATAATTACTTTTATTCCTACTGGTACAGTTTTGCAGTACATGATCAAATCATGTAATATATTTTTAACGATGAACATTGAAGTGGAATTGAATCTAGACACAGCAAAACTCTATAGATTATAGGTCACATTTTCTCTAAAGTACCTCTATTTCCTTTAATCTAATTCCTTTATATTTCTTATTTGTTAATTCCAAAATCCATATGCTTACAAATAACATGGTAACTTTCTGCAACTGTGTGCTGTGAAACTAGCCCTAAAAGGCAGAGAAGAATCTATGTTAATCTTTAGAATACTTTGATTGATATATTGTTTGCAAACATCCCTTCTGTAGCTAAGAGAAGGAAGTACAAGTAAAAAAATACATATTTGCCACTTCTAGAAGGAGAAATATAAAGCTAAAGCCCACACTCATGCTACACAAGGGAACTCTGATGTGATGATACCTGAGATGGAGCTAGTCATTGACCTGACCTGAGAAGAGAACCCTAGTATCCATATATTCAGCACAGTGTTTTATGATCACTGTTGACACTGAAAGGCAAAGATTGATAAAAATTAATTAATTAATTTTCCCCTTTACACTTTTGCATAATTTGGGACATTCTTCCTCACAGTAGAAAATGTTTAAAAATGTGGACTTTTAAGGGCCACCAGATACCTCAGGGGACTAAAGCTCCCTGCTTAGGCAGAGCACACTGACTGGTGTTTGATTCCACATGTGCCATGCTGGCCCTGAGCCCAGGGCTCACTGAGATGGTGATTGAGCCTGGGAGTGGTGGCACATACCTGTAATCCCAGTGCTTGGGAAGCTGAAAACAGGAGAATCAGTATGAGTCCAGTCAACATAGTGGGACCCTGTACACCCTGTACATCCTCTCCTAAATTCATAAAAAATTGGAGACTTTTAGAATAATAGCTGTCAATTTTTTTAGCTAAAGGTCTTGTCATAAAAATTTATAATTCATTCATCTGTATAAGATCTATGATACAAAATGTAGTAAAGGATCTATATAAATGCAAATCCAGCAAAATGTACAATTTACTTTCATGGATTTTAAGCCTTAAATATAAATACAGCCTCTATAGGTTACTAGACACAGTCTGATAAAATGTCAAAATGACTCCCTAAGGGAAATCAGAATGATGTTTGAGAATGGGATTTTTAACATCCCTCCACTATTCTCTGTTCTTTCTTACTCCCTGATTTGCTTGAGGGAAGGGTTGTCACAGAAGTGCTAAAAAGGTTTCCAAAAAAGCCATAAGAAGATATCACTTAATGGAAAAAAGTACGTGATGTCTTTCTGAAATTATTCTGCTGAAATTCACTTTTGCAATTTCATTTACACAGTGACACAAACACTGAGGACTTTTACCTCATCTATTAAAACTCTAAAGATTTCATTGGAAGAAACAAAAATAGCAACCACTAACCACTATTTATAGATTACTGTAAGACCAACCACTTTGTTTTTTTTTTTATGGTTAAGTTTTGTCATTTTAATCTCCTATTTAAAAATTAAACATATAGGGAAAAATAGAAGCTACATATACATGGGCAATAATTGAACATTGCTATGAAAACAAAGCAGTAATAATCAGTAGAAAATGGTTATAATAAAGTCTATTCAAAGTATAGAAGATGTGCACATTATTGTTATTAATATTGCTATTATTATTATTATTACAATTATTGTGTGTGTGTGGAGCTGGGTATTGAACTCAGACCTTTGTTCTTGCTAGGGAAGTGCTTATACTTTTTTTTTAACTTTTATTTTTAATTTTTTCCATAATTTTATTGACAGACAAATAGCATTGAGACAGTTTCCAATCAAATTGGTAGGACAGTTTCAATAATTAACACATTGTATACTCTCTTCCTAGTGGTTATTTGCTGTACAAGATGTGGACATGATATCCTATTTACAAACACTATTAAAACAAATCCCTCTATTCATTAAGAGAATGTAACTATATATCTAACCTATCCATTTTGAATACACTGATACAAAATGGACATTCATTTATATATCCTTTTTTTGTTTAGTTCCATTATTTGAATATTATAGGTTTGTTAACTCAGTAAAAATCTCCTAAAACAGTCCAGTAATACATAATAGTATTGGGTCTTCCACTTGACTAGCAGTGTCAGAAATTGTTGACCTGAGTCCCCTACAGCTCAACATAAGTACATGGCTTTACTTCTTGTACTTCGTGTTTATACTTTTCTGGTGGATGGTTAAGACCAAGATAAAGTAAGAACTGTGCAACAAGAGTTGTAGCTTTTGGATCAGATAAGGTCAGTGAAATCCCCTCAGGATTTATCCTGAGATCCTGTACCTCAGACTGTAGATCCTTTGTCAGTGTCAGCCATGTGGATTAGTAATGGCCATTGCTTGCCAGTGTGCTCCCTGAACACCAACCACTTTGGACACAACTAATCATCTAATAGCCATCAGTACTCCATAGGTAGTTGATTTATCTCTCCTGCACAGAAAGCTTTAAGTAATTGTCGTAGTTCCAATCAGGGAAAATATTGAAATCTGTTTGCAATGTCTTTATATATCTCAGGTGGTAGAGTAGGCAGATTATTTTTCTCTGGTGTCATATTCTAAACTAAGAAACAACAAAAGTAATTAAAAATAATAGTAGCCACCATATTTTGAGTATTGTCTTTTTGTTAGACTGTATTGTTTTATTTATTTTAACTGTCACAGAACTATTTTAAGTAATTGAACATTGTTTCAGTCACACACAGAGTAAGCCATGGTTATATCACTTGTGTGTGTAAACATAGTCATTAACAAGTGCAAGTTGTGTGCTGTTTCCACTGAGTCCCATAGCATAGGATCAGGTGCAAACTCAGATTAACACTTTCATGTTTCTAAGAAAACGGTATTAAAATAAAAGTAAGATTAAAGTTCAAAAATTTGCAGATTGCATAAAGTGATTAGAACAGGAAGTGAGGTAGTAGTGGTAACAACAGTAAAAGTAAATTGGGAAACAAATACTTTTTTCTGTAATAAAGACAAGGTCTATGGTGTCTACAGGGTCTCACTATGTAAACTGGATTTGTAGTGATTCTCCTGTTTTCAGCCTCCCAAGTGCTGGAATTACAGGCTTGTGCCACCAAGTCCAGTCTTAGTGGGCATCTCAGCACTCCCCGGGGGGCAGGGCAGGCTCAGCATACCAAGGATCAAACACTGGCTGTTGTGCTCTGCCTAAGCAGACACATTAGCCTGCTGAGCTATCTGGCTGGTCCTAAATACTTTATTTTGAAGCATAAATAAAAGGATACATTTTGAAATTGTGGCATTTCTAAGACTCAATTTTTCTATGGAAAAAAACAAGTATCAAGGAAATAGATAAGATATTTTTGATGTTTATTTTCTGACTGTTCAATTGGCCAAAAATATACCATAGAAAACACATACTATAAATTAACTACTGTTTTCAAAAAACTGATGGAAAGTTTTAGTACAATCACCTCAACCATCCTGTACATATACTTGCATGTTTTCCCCTGCATTCTTTATTTCTATCTTTCCTCCTTCTTCTCATCTTCATTGTTTAATCATTAAGTTCTGTTTTCTTTCTTTGTTTTTATTTTTGTTTTTGCGGACCGGGGATTGAACTCAGACCCTTGCACTTGCCAGGGAAGCACTTATTCTACTGAGCCATCTCCCCAGCCCTTCTTTCTTTTTTGCTATATCTGTTATATCTTCCAGGTTTTAATTCTTCTTTTGCGTTTTTATACTATGGAGATAATAGTAGTTAGTGAGTAGACTTTCCACCATGACTAACTTTGTATGCTGATATCTGTGATCTAAGCAACCACATCAAGGACAGCAATGTGTAATACAAAAACCATTCTTGCATGCCTGTCAGCTTGGTCTTCTAAATGTGTACTGTTTCTAAAGTCATATCAATTATTACTATACTCTCTTTAAAATAAAATTTTTCAAAACACAAAAAGAGAGGCAAGAACAAAAATTTAAGGTTTGTTGGAAGCAAGTGGTAATATGCAATCATATGTCCAATCTTACATAACTATCTCTGATAATCTGAGCAATATATTTGATACTAAAATGGATAATACATAAGCCATTGTTAATCAGCTATTCCTGTTTTGAAAATCTGTAACATATGCATTGTTGTATGTTACCTTGCTTCTGTGTTTGTTTCTGATTTTTGTTCTGGCTTTTGTTTGTACTTTTCAAAATGAAATTAAAAAAGAAAACTTGTATCGGTAAAAGGGAGTAAAAAGACATAATGCCAAAATTAGTTGTAGTGAAAGTGAAACAATTTGTCTTTAAATAGGAAGTTTTACTTTAAGCTTTTCCAAATACTTGTTTCCAATTTTCTCAAAATATAAATAGAAAATGAGATAATAATATGTTTGGGAAAATTTGAGAAATCAAGAAGAGAGAAATTGAACTTCTCATTTTGAGATATATCATTTAAGCAATTTTTGAACAATTGTTCTGAATTATACTTCATTATCTCTTTATTGAATTATCTATACTTTCTTGTTGTGCTGTGAAAGAGTGATTTTTGAAACTGTGTTTAGCAATATATCATCAACTATGCCAATTTGAGTGCTAATTCTGATTTTTTTCCTTTATTAATAAAAAGATGATTTTTATACCATACCTGTTAGCATTAACATTAAACTGAACCCCAAACTGGAACTGGAACTGGAACTTTTTTCCCAGTGATTTAATTAAA
>NW_004524885.1:1579148-1598973 GCF_000260255.1 Octodon degus
AAAATCCCTGAAGAGGGACCCAGAAGGCTCTTAAGACAACAACTAATGGTTTTAGAGAACATCTTCCAAAAGCAGAGCTAGGATAGTTGAGAGGAAATACTGTAACCAAAGAGGGTAGGAAAGAGGGAAGAGAGAATGCTACTGAAGTTGGAAGACTCTTGCCACTGTATTACCTTGGAAATAATGAATGAAGTAGATGGATAGAAAAAAAATCTGTAAACACAGATGGCACAGCAACAAAAGATGTGTCTGTACATGTATATCTATAAATAAAGTTTCCTGAAGGGATCCTCAAGGTTCAAAAGATTGCAATTAATTTCTACTATATTAAAAAGTCTCTCTTATACTTGAAAATTAATTGAAAAAAAATAGATTTACTTTTAACTCACCAGCAATATGTTGTCTCCAAAATTTGTATCTGGATTTTGAGACTATTGTGAAAAGTATTATCTGTTTGTACTGCTTTACAGAATATCATGGAAGAAACAGATCAGGTAGATTCAGCTAGGTAATGACAATTGGAGTAACGTTTATTTTATTTTATTTTATTCCTTTTTTTTCAGTACTAGGGATTGAACTCAGGACCCTGTGCTTGTGAGGCAAGCATTTATTCTGCTGAGATATCTTCCTGGCCCTGGAGTAACTTTTACATTAAAAATTTTATATTCCAGTACAAGATGCATAGACATTATTGCCTCACAAAATAAATTCAAACTAAATTTATCTATGTGACTGTATACATACAATATAAAGAAAAGTTTACAGTTTGTGAATTAGGGAAATGTTTTGTATTACTTACATGCTACAGTTTGCATCTCTAATAAAAACAGTCTCAGAGGTACTTAAATTAAAATGTTGATGTTCTATTTTAACTATTATAAATAATTTTTACAAAGATCCATAGAGAAATGTTTCATTGGGTGTTGATTACAATGATTAACAAAAGAAAACTCCCTAATGTCCATAACTTGAAGATACAAATGTCATTGCCAGCACTGTCAAGCCAGTTGATCATTTATTTAGTCTCTAGTGAATGACTTCTATAAAGAACTCTACAGTGTGTGTGTGTGTGTGTGTGTGTGTGTGTGCGTGTGTGTGTGTTTATCAAGAAGAGAATTCAATGAGAAAGAAACATAGGCATAGTCTGCAGTATAAAAAAAGCACAACTTACCTGGACAGAAAACAACCACATAGAGAGTACAAACATATGTCTAAAATGGATTCATTGCTAGAGAAAAATAAATTAAAAAAATAAGTATCCATTATCCAATATCATAAAGTGAATAAATAAAAAACTAAATACATAGATGAAAAGGTGTATAATCCTTGATAAAGGAGCAGTGATTGATGCAGTTATAAAAATGATAATTTTGCAGCCATCATAATAAAGATAGATACTACAATGATACCTCAATTCATGAATGATTTTGTTTGCAAACAATTTTTTTAACAAGAAGATTTTGCAAATTGTTCTATTTTTGTTTATTTGTTTGAGAATGCTGTAACTGTTGACAAAAATTACCACAGTCATCTTCCTCACATCGATATGAACATGTCCACAATTTCCAGAACTGTAAAATGAATTAAGTTCTTGAAACAAGGCACCACTGTATAGGCAAAATTCATGGATGGTAATACTTTTAGAGTGACACATTTAATCAAAAGAATTACATATTATTGATCTTATTAAAATAATTTCCCATAGATCACTTATTATTTTCAAACAAAGTAAGCAGGAAGCCATTAGCCTTCCATGCTTTTGCACTTAAAATCCAGTTTACACATGCTAACTGAAAGTTAATTTGTAGTTCCTTGCAGTTCACTAAATTTGGAGACAAATAAAAACTCTTAAACTGAATTTCACCTAGTCATATCCAATTAACTGTCATTTCTGAAACAAGAAACTTTAAACTGGATCATACTTTAATTGAGCTAGTTGTAGCCAATCAAGTATTTTCCTTCTTTTTCTGTACTGAGTGCACGGGGTGTCAGCGGGGTCTATAGGGTGTCACTACACAGATTGGACTTTTAGTGATTCTCCTGTTTTCAGCTTCCCAAGTGCTGGGATTACAAGTGCATTCCACCACCCAGGTATCGAATCTCCAATGCTTTCATCTGCCTAAGCATGAGCTTTAATCCACTGAGCTATCTGGCAGGTCCCAAATATTTTCTTTAATACCAACCTTAATCTGTAAATTGAGCTTCCTTTTTTTGTTTTTGTTTTTGATTTTGTACTTTTTTTAGGAAAGGGTCTACAGGGTGTTCAGGGTCTCACTACTAGATTGAACTTATAGTGATCCACCTGTTTACAGCTTCCCAAGAGCTGGGATTACAGGCACGCCACAAAAACCAGTGTCAATTGCTGTTTCCTCAGCACACCTTGGGGGCAGGGTCAGCAAGGCAGGCCCAGGTATTGAACCCCTGGTTCCTGTGCCTGCTTTCAGGTGCTTTAATCCACTGAGCTGTTTGGCCGGCCCAAATTGGGTTTTTTCTCCTAACCTCTTCTGGTTTTAACTGTGTGCAGATTCATAAATGATTCAAGGCTTAATAAAATTGCTCTTAAATTTATTTTGTCTCACTGTTTGCCTTTCACAATACTTGTAAGGGAACAATTGTGAGAGATAAGCAATATCTTGTAGAATTAAAGTACCAGTTAGGTACTCATACAAATTATGTGGCTGGATCTGACTTTACAAAGGAAACACCACTGATGTAGTATTCCATCTTTGTTTGCATACTTTGAATCTCATCATCAGAAAAGAAGAGTCAAAACCCAGAAAAAGAATATTTTTTAAATTCCCATATTCTTCAAAATTCCAAGTATCTTAAAGGAGAATGAAAGACTGAGGAAAAAACTGTTCCCACGTAAAACACAGGATTAGGTAAACTCAAAAAGTCAGAATTTGAATGGTAAACTAAGAGGGCAATGCCCTTATTCTTCACAAGTGTGGATTTTAAAACTAATCTTGCAGCTTGTGTTGAAGTTTGAAATTATTTTCAAATTAAAGGTATAAAAAGAGTTAATGTTTTATTTTCTTTTTACCCACCAAAACACATGCATACGCACAAACACATAAACTATTAGCTCACGTAGTATTTTTAAACTCTATTATATGCTTGGCTGCAAGTCCATATCTGCTCAGAAACCTCAGCCAGTAACTTAGAAATCCTACATGAACTCTTCTTGCTATCTTCCAGTTTCCTAAAATGCATATCATTTGTGCTATAGAAAATCTATCCTCCAGAAATTTTATTGTGTTTCTACAGACAAATTCTTTAAAAAATTTACTACTTAAGAAGCTGATTCTAGTCTTCAGGTACAAAGATAAATAATAATAGAAAAAGTTAAAAATTATAGCAAGCAGAGAAAGCTAGTCTCACTAGTTATTAAAACTTAATACAAAGTCTCAAAAGAGAACATATTCATATTGTGGTATTAATTGACAGATCAAAGCATCAGAATAAAACATGCTGAAACTGAAACAGTGCACAGTGATACTGAAAGCTACAGAATGGCTAAATTTGAAAGGTAGAATAGAAAGTAAGAACATGGGAGTCAGAGGTGGGAGGGGGACTTTTCATTATGTACCTGTTTAAATGTTTTCATTTGTAAACATATGGGCTTTTTGCAAATTTAAATATATTTTTAAAAACAAAACAAGATCAAAAATATTGATTTTGTTGAATTTGTAAATGTGCAAGAAAGAAAGTAGACATGTCTTTGCAACCTTAGAAGCAGGATTCTTCTGAATTAAGTGCTTTTAAGACAAGAAGAAACTAACAGATGGATATTCAGGGTCATTTTGAAAAAGCATCATCAGTGAGTTGGTTTAAATATATCCAATTCATAGAGCAGTCTGAAAGAATCTAACTTTGATTTTACCTTCCCTAAGGCAGAATACAAGTGAGGGGCTTTTAGATCAGTTTACAGAAAATATAAATTCCCGATTAAGGCCACAGCCATTCCAATTCTTAATACTCTTTGAATGTCCCTAGCTCTTTAAGACATTCATGAGACATTCACATGTAGAAAGACCTAGCCATTAACAGAGTACCTATTTAAGCACATCATAATTGATATTTCCCACATGTTTAAATGGACAAAAAATGTTTTACTTTCCTGACACTTCTTTCAAAGAAATACTTCAAAACTGTGTATGGCAGGTATGCACCTTGTAATGGTTGATTTATTGTGTCATCTTGAGAAGTTTAATTGACTCAGCAGAGGCCCAGAGTCCTCACTTAATAAACCTCCTCATACTGTTCATTAGAGGGGCACCAAGATGGTGTTAATGCTGCATCTGCCCTGAGGCATGGTAGCCTGCTTACAATATGAGAAAGGAAAAAAGCCCCCCCTACCCGCTGCCTTGCTTTTTTTTTCTTCCACTGACATGAACTGTTGCCACCTGTGCCATGCCACACTACCTTGGAGCCAGCTGATTACATACTGACCTCCACAAAGTGATATACATAAATCCTTCCTTCCTTAATTTTGGACATTGAGTATTATGTACCAGCAATGAGAGAAAAGTAACCAAGACACACCTGTAATCCTAGTACACTGAGAATCTGAGGCAAAATGTCACTAGGTTGAGCACAAGGGCAATTTAGGGTGCAGAGTAAAACCCTGTCTCAAATTTTTAAAAAGCTTGCTGATGTAGCTTAGAGGGAAGGCCCTGGATCCAATTTCCAGTTCCACAAAAGAGTGAGGGATAAGAGAAAAGAGACACTTCAGGTTAAGGGGATAGATAAGTTATATTTTGGAGTCTACCAGAAGCCATTTGAAAGTTTTGGAAACCTTAACTGCATACTATATAATATAAATTTAACTAAGTTTAAGCAGATCATAAACAAATATAAAAATATAAACTGTCCCATGACATGGGATGTTTGGAATTTCATAATTCATGTCAGTGCATGTATATTCATATTTCAAGTATCATATTTTATGCTTAATATTATCATTCCAATGTATACACTATGTAAATCACAGTACATAGTGTCACTGGCTCAGTCATTTTATTCCATAAAATCTGGAAAAAAATGGATGAAATACATTGCTTTGCTAATAGTAAGGACTCAAGAATGGATTTATCTCATGACTAGTAGTTATTATTGGTGACCTGTTCTCCAAAAGTCCATGAAATGAAAATATCTTTATAGACCAACTGTGGTTCAAAAATCATATTACTTGAATTGATGATGTGTGTTTGAATACAAAGGAAATTTTGTTTTTTTCAAAATTTAAGTAACTATGAAATAAAATATTACTAATACGAATCATCAAAAATCATTTTTTGGAGGACTGTGGAGATGGCTCAGTAGAATCAGGGCTTGCCTGGTAAGTGCAAGGGCCTGTGTTCAATCCCTGGTTCTGCCAAAAATAAAATAAATAATAAAAAATGATTTTTTTTACTTCCACTTGAGTACTCATTTCTCAACACTTAAACTCTCCCTCTTGGTTTTGTGTTCTATTTACCATGTTGAAATATAGGGTGCTTCTTCATGTAGTCATTGTATTGCAGGCAGCCGAGCTAGATAAAAATATTACAGCATTTGGACAGGGCCAGGCCCTCGAAGGAGACAACACAGCAGATGAGATGCCTTACAACTGTGGGAGGGGCCGATGCTCCTGCTGTGAACCAGACCTAAAGACCTAAAGGTCTAACAAATGCTAAAAGATTAGCACCTGGGATTGATATTCTAAATAGTTATCATCACCTGGGAAGACCCAAGTGAGTCACTAGCCCAACAGAAAGAGACCCTGTCCCACAATCCAACCCCCAACAGGGAGAGACTCTGTCCCCTATTCATGCCCAGTTTCTATGTGACTCGCTTTCCCATTTGATACTGGATTTAATCACTTTTACCTGAGCAGTGGTGCTTGTAATCCCATTGGTTGACCATAGTTTTGTCCAGCCTCCTGCCCACCTAAGGGAGTTCCCATTCTCTCCACCTTAGCCTCACATAGTTTTACACTGGAAAAGTCCCTGGAAGAGACAGCTTCCCAGGGAACTACCGGCTCAGGCCCCCCTCCTGCCCTTCTCTTGGACAGGAGCTTTCTTTCTCTCAATGAATATATTCTGCTCATAACCTCCATTTGTTCCTAAAATTCATTCTTCGGTTTTAAAGAACACAAACTCGTACAGCTCAGGTGAGGAGATCATTTTTCCCTATGTCATTTGGAGGTTCCCTGTATGGTTTGGAGGTCACCCACCCGGGATCAGTTTTTCTTTCTGTATCAATTGTATGCAAAATTCTAAACTGTTTCCCAGTGAATCAATTCCCTATAACTCTTTCTGCTGAATGTTGGCAGAAAGTCACCCCACAGTGACTTTCTTCTAGACAATGCAATATGGCAAAAGAACTCCAACACCAAAATTATGCTACATGGAAAAAACTTTCTATTACACTATAAGTATCTTACACTGAAGTGGAATGAACTAAGACTTTTAATTTTGAGGTGATGCCATATTTTGAGAACTGTGAAATATAACTGGGCAAGGAACTGCAAAATCCTCCAGGCAATGCCTCATGAAAGATAGATCTCAGTTCTGTAACTGGAAGCAAAAGATTTACTTAAATTACATGAGCCTCTTACTGTAAGAACACACTCAGCGTAGCGAACTTCTAGAGTACAGTCTTGTGAGATCCTGAGATGTCTAATACTCCTGTAGGCAGATAAATTAGATAGAAATATTACAGGCACTCAGACATAGCCAAGCCATCAAGGAGACAATACAGAAGACAAGGTGACTTTGCAAATTTGGAATAGACAGACTCCACTTTGGGCCAGATCTCAAGACAAGAAAAGTAAACAAATGCAGCCACATGCTTCCCTAAGGATGAGGATCAGGGATTGATATTCTCAATAGGTATTAATCACCTTGAAGGAGCCCAACTGAGTCACTAACCCAATGCCCATCAGGAAAGATCCTGTCCTATATTCATGCCTGCTCACTACGTGACTTGCCTCCTCATTTGGTACTGGGTTTAATAAATTTTACCTGAGCAATGGTGTTTGTAATCTCATTGGTTGACCATAGATTTGTCCCACCTCATGCCCACCTAAGGGAGTTCCCATGTTCTCCATTTTCTTAACCCTGCATTACCACGTGGTCTTACTCTATAAAAGTCCATGAAAGAGATGCTTCCCTGGGAAATCCTGCTTGGGCCTCCCTCTTGTCCCTCTCTCAGACAGGAGCATTCTTTCCCCCAATATATATATATATATATATTCTGCTTATAACTTCAATTTGTTTTTAAAATTCATTATTTGGATTTAGCAAACATAAATTCATCTCAGGTACATTTCAGGTACCTGGAAAACTCCAGGTCTGGATTTTCATTTTTGCCAACTAAATGACATTAGATTGGAAAACTTTCTTAAAGACTTGGAGGATAGTTTTCACTGGGACAGACTGGCTCTGATCTCCCTCTACATGCAAGAGGAAATGTCAGGCCTACTCTGTTGCAGTTTCCTTTCTTTGACATTACTCCTAGTTTTCCAGCCTCTTTGTACTTTCTTTTTTAGAGGCATATAAAATTAGAAAAGCTATAGAATGTTCCAAGCAAGTGAAGCCCTTCAAAAATGAGTATTTATTAATGCCAAAGACAGGGAAGTCATTTTAGAAAAAGAGCACATACCCCATCTCTGGGACAGATGAGATAAAGAGGACTATGACTGTCCAGGAGGACACATATAAAAGCCATGTTGTGGCTTAGTGTTCTGGTCATGTCTTTGGGAGGCTAACCCTGAGACACAGTGGAGAGAACCAACTTCTGTGTAACACAAGAAGGAGCTATCTCCAAATGCAGCACACTTATGAGACCAAAACACATTTAGTGTAAGGGAAGATCTCAACCTTTTCTCCTAGGTCTAGTTATCATTTAAGTGCATAAGAGATAAGTTGTAGACTTTAAAGAATTTACTGTAAAGTGCTAGTTAATCTTGCTCAGGCTTTTCGCTATCCCTTATAGAACTTTGACACACAGTGTTTACTCTGCCAGCTAGTAAATACCCCTAAAGCAGCTGCCACTCTTTGAAGTAGAGGACAAGTTTGCCCAGCTGTTCTTTGGTGAATCCCCATTGAAGCCTTTGGCTGAAGGAATGTTGACCAGAGACAGCTGGATTCATTTCTAGTGACTGATATCTTGTTGTGTGGGCCAATAGAAACTGAGTACACCTGAGGTGTATGGCCAGGCCTATTCTCTGGTGGATATCTAAGGGTGCTTGGTGGAAACTGGCTCTTGACCACTGAAAGATCTCCACTTACCTATTGTACTTTTTCCTCTCTTTCTGCTAGTAAACTAGGAATTCTACCTGAGCTTTTCAGTAGAACAACTTAATGAGTCACTCCTTTAGAAATTAGCCTGAGGCAGTTTACAATAGTTTACATTCTACAGGGGCTATCTAGGGAATGATTTACATTTGTGCCTTACATGTTAACTAAGGCTAAGAAAGAGTTGTGTCAGCTTTAAAGTGCTTTTGCCAATATGTAAAATGTGATTACTAGATGATAAAGGTAAGTTTTACCTGTGAGCTCCAAAGATTTAATACAGTCTAGTCCTTTTAGGAAAGGCTGCCCTGGTGACTAGATGGAAGAACACAAGTGTCTTGGAGATTTCTTTGCCCTAGGGCCCAGGGCAAAGTTCTTCCAGTCCATTCTCTTTTTTGTCTAACTCCAAAGGTGATGTCTTTATAGCACAGCAGGAAAAGTGCTCTGCTTCAAATTCACCATTTTATATAATTGTTATGATTCTTTCTATAGACATTACTGTCACCAGATCAATTATAATGTATTTACAATATACAATAAGAGTAAGTGCATTGTTTGCATAGTTTGTGAGATTCTTAGGAGACAAAAATCACATGCCAGTTTGAGAGTGGATAGGCTGGTTGGATAATGTCTTGCCTCTCTACATGAGCATCTACCTGCTCTGGAGTGGTTTACTCATGGGACGTCTTGAGGGCAATCAGTTAGAGGTAAGGTAGGGTATCTAGAACTCTTTTTGTATTCCAGATTATGGAAATTTCAGAGTCAAAGTCTTTTACTCCTTTAGAGTGAATCATTATGCACTGGAAGATGCTTGATCCACACACACTGAAAAAAGCCTTTTCTGCATGTGTGCATGGCCTACGTAAACCCTACAGCCAAAATGGAATGCAGAGGGAAGTATCAATTATGACACTATTTTTCAACTGGAACCATCTTGTAAAAATCAGAATGACAAAAAATGTCTTATGTTCAGATTTTGTTTGCATTAAGAAAGTCATTGTCACCTATGTTTGAAATGTAGATGTGAGCTACAGGAGAGCCAGGCAGTTCAGTTGCCTAAGGTATTCACTATCCTGGAGCCTAAGGCTGCGTCTCCCAAACCTTCAGAGCTTAAGGGCCAGACAGTGTTAATCACAGCCTTGCCCACCACTACTGAAAGTAAGGTTTCCCTTATTTGCATTTCTAAAGGGTGGGCTTCTAGAGCAGCTAATTTCCAGGCTTCTACAAGACTACAATTTAGGCCAGTTTATGCAAGCTTTTCAAGGATAATACTTTTTAAAGAAGTAAATAGGGATTACTGGACTCTTTTAGAATATTTTGCTGAGTTAACATACCTATAATATTCAAATGATGGAACTAAACAAAAAATGGGATATATAAATGAATGTCCATTTTGTATCTGTGTATTCAAAATGGTTAGGATAGATACATAGTTACACTCTCTGAATGAATAGAGGGATTTGTTGTAATAGTGTTTGTAAATAGGATATCATGTCTGCATCTTGTGCAGCAATTAACCACTAGGAAGAATGTATGCAATGTGTTAATTATTGAAACTATCCTACCAATTTGAATTGAAACTGTCTCAATGCTATTTGTCTCTCAATAAAATTATGGAAATAAAAGAAAGATAAATATTGCATGTTTTATATGTAAGCCTAAAAATACAGAAAAGAATACAAGAAGCTAGAAGACAGACTCAGAGCTGGGAGAAGACTTGGCATGGAACACAGGAGAAGGATGGGAAGAAAAAGATTGGAAATTAGCAACAGTACCTACCCCCCAAAAAAATATAAGGAGGCCTGGGGAGATAGCTCAGTGGAATAAGTGCTAGCTTGGAAAGCACAAGTTCCTGAGTTCAATCTCTAGTACCACCAAAACAAAACAAAACAAAACAAAGAAAGAAGAAAAAGAAAAAGAAGCAACATATGTTACTTGTAAGTACCAATTCCCCAAAATGAAGATTATTTTGTATTATAAATACAAACTAATAAAAAATATAAAAATATAAAAAAGAAGAAATAAATAGGCAATATAGAACTTCCAGAGTTCATGTGCCTTTTTCTCTGTGACTTAAAACAGATAAAGTCAGACTTTGGATAACCTTGATAAGTACATTGATGTCTTTAGAGGACTTACTCAGACTTATGAATGTTAATCTTAAACCAAGCTTTGACTTCTAATAAAAGTCAGGCAGCATTACAAGCTGCTATGACATTTGGACATAAATATTGTATTGTCACTTTTAAATAGCTAAGAGATAGATAGTCATTGGAACTACCTGATCCCACTGGAGCACAAGCAGTTCCTACCCAAAGCCTCTGGTAGTCCAATAGCCAGCCAGGCAGGAGACAAGAAGGCATTTTTTAGTATGTATTCTTGAAGGTCTAAAAAGAATAAAACAAAGCCTTCTAGTTATTTTAAATTTTAGTTATTTATCAGGAAAAAGATGAACACCCCTCAACTTTCTTAGAATGTTTAATAGAGGGACAGATTATTCTTAAAGATAAATTCATTATACAGTCATCTTCAGATATTAGAAGAGAGCTATAAAAGACAGGTTTTTCTCTAGATAATTCATTTGAAATTTTAGTAAAATTGCTTCTTAGTGTCCTATAATCATGACTGGGAGTAAATCAGGGAGAGAAAGCAAAGTGATAAAAAATGGCTGCCTTTGCTGCAGCTTCAAAACAGACATTAAGTCTGATTCCCTTGGCTCCAAGAAGACATCAGTGACAATGAGGTTCATCTGCTACTGCTGTCCAAAGGCAGACTAGCATAAGGGCACTGCCTCAGGCAGCCCACAAACCATACTCTGACTGCCAAGGCAGCCACTGGAAATGTGGCTGCACTCTGAAGTGGAGGACCCAGAGCTCAGACTCAGCTTTCTTGATGGTCCAGTAGGACTGAAGGGCCCTGAGTCTGCCTCCTTCCTCTAAGCAGACTGTTGTTGCTACCTGTCTATCTCCAAGGAGGAGCCTGAGTAATCATGACTAAGGGAAAACCCAGCCTATTGCTGGATATTGGCACAGGTCTCTTTGTCCTTCTCCAACCTTGACTTTCCTTCCAGTCACCGTACCTCATTAGAAACAGACTTTGAAAGACCTTGCTTTAACTGTAACTGAGAGCTGCAGTATATACTGAAATATATACCCAGGTGGCTTACTAATCAAAATGATACTGAGACTGATTTTTTTACAAACATAATATATATTGTTGTTCATGTATTTGCCTAGTTAAAACAGATCTCCAAGGACAGATAAAATCTTGAGAGCAAAAAAATGTTCTAAAGACACTAGCTACACAGTGTCCAATAGGTTTGGGCCTATGTAAAGAACCAGGCCTTGTATTTGTGGCATAAAACTAAGCCTCATTCTGAAAAAGAGAAATCCCTTGGCATTGCTTCTTGCTTACAAAGGAGATCATATCTAAAACATTGAATGGAACATTGGTTTAATTTGATTGAATGTCATATATTTCATCATAAATGTATAAGTTCACCTAGTTGATTTCTGATTTAACTCAGGTATTTCAGGCTGATAGTGAATATAACTGTGAACTCTCTTAACTAAAGCTAGAGGGACTTATAGCAAGTTATTAGACTCCATGAATAAAAGGGTCTAAAAGCCAATTGGGTTACAATTGCTATTCCTTTAAAAAGGTTTCTAATTTACCTGTTACCTCAAATGCTCATGCTTTGATTATGCATACTCTAATTTCTCAAAGTTGGTCTTTAGAAGATACCAAAGCCCAGGTAATCATACAGGTAAAACCTATAACAAAGATGAGCTGAGTCCTCTCAGGGTTTCCTGACTTAGTACAAGGGAAGCTATCTTCACATTCCTTGGGCAGGACTGATTTTCCTAAAAAGATGCTTCCTCTGTCAGCCTAATCTTATGTAAGGAAATGCACTAAGTGAGAAGTTACCCTCACAATCCTTGTGCAGGGCTGCATGCAGGAGGCCTTAAAAACCAAAAAGTTATATCTTGCTCAGCAGGCCCCAGGTATCTGACATAAGCTGCAGAAGTCAGAAGGGTTTGCAGGAATGAATTTATCTAAGTTGAGGTGTTTCATAGTAGAAAGGATAGAAAATGGAATTAATAGACAGAAAATAGTGATACTAGCAGGCTAGTAAGTCCAGTGAGGGAACAGGGGAAAAGTTCTGCTTCCCTGTATCCAGACAGAGAAGGGACATTTCAAGCAAAATGTCCAAAGCTGCTAGAGAGGAAGAAGAAAGTGTTCATGATGGAGTCAGAGGAAGTTTCAGATTGAGGTGGTCATGGGTCTTCCCCTTTCAGCCTGAGGGAACCCATGTTAGCTCTCAATATAAGAAGAAAGCCTATTAAAATTTTAATAGATGTTCATGCATATGTCAGTAGTTACCCAGCCAGTAATCCCACTAGCAAACTGGAAAGTGCTCAGTTTTCTCCCTGGGTCCTGTAATTTATGTGCTCCCAGTAATAACAGAATTGGCCAGTTGATTTGAGACAATACCCAATGGCCATGGAAGATGAAGAGATTAAACCTCACAATTAAGAGATCTATGTTAATAGACCTACAAAAAGTTCTAACTAGTCTTTTTATAATTACAAACTTTAAAAACTTATTACCTTCCAGATCCTTCTGCTAATGTCTCTATAGCTATTCAAAAGACATAAAATCAATGGAAAGATGCTGAGGTCCCATCAACTTTATCATTTTTATGGAAAGTCATTACTGTCTCCTTGGTGAAAATCATTTTTGATGTATTTATCATTATCCTGTTTATACTATTTGGCACATATAGGTTTACTTGTTTCTTTGGCTTTGTATCCTCCAGATTTAAAGCTATTCCATCTACCCAAGATAGCAATGCCTGTTGTCTATTGAGGGCCTTTAGATAGAAATTCTGGAGAGTATCTCTGACTGTTGAAACAGAACTATGATCCCCTTCTGCCTGAAGAAGCCAGAGCTGTCATCACTCACTGTTCCCTCACAGCAATTCAGGTTACATCTTCAGAGGTGGGTTACTTCAGGCAACTAAATTAGATAGAAGTGTTTCAGGCAGTCAGACAGTGTCAGGCCCTCAAGAGGACAATGTGGAAGACAAGGTGCCTTTGCAACTTGGAGTATGGGCTAGAATTCAAGACAAAAGAGGAAACAAATTCAGCTACATAATTCCCTAGGGATTGGCATCAGCAATTGATATTGTAAATAAGTATCAATCACCTTGAAAGAACCCATCTGAGTCACTAACCCAACCCCCAACAGGAAGAGACTCTCTCCCCATATTCATGCCCACTTGCTATGTGACTTGCTTCCTCATTAGGTACTGGATTTAATCAATTTTACCTGAGGATTGCTGCTTGAAACCTCATTGGTGTTATAGGCAGCCAGACAGGGCCAGGCCCTCAAAGGGACAATATGGAAGACAGGGTGACTTTGCAACTTTGGAAGAGACAGACACTCCCCCTTTGGGCCAGACCTCAACAAGAAAAGTAAACAAATGTATCCCTATACTTCCCTAGCAATGGGCATCAGGGATTGATAATCTAAATAGGTATCAATCACCTTGAAAGAGCCCAACTGAGTCACTAACCCAACACCCAACAGGAAAGAATCTGTCCTGTATTCATGCCCACTCACTACAGGACTTACTTCCTCATTTCATACTGGGTTTAATCAATTTTACCTGAGCAATGGTGTTTGTAATCTCACTGGTTGACCAGTTTTATCCCACCTCATGGCCACCTAAGTGAGTTCCCATGTTCTCCACTACCTTAGACCTGCCTCACCACATGATTTTACTCTATAAAAGTCCATGGAAGAGATAGCTTCCCGGGGAAAGCCCATGCAGTCCCCCGTCCTGTCTCTCTCTCAGACAGGAGATTTCTTTCCCCCAATAAATATATTCTGCCCATAAATTCCATTTTTTCCTAAAATTCATTGTTTGGTTTTGGAGAATACAAACTCATCCCAGATAACTTTCAGGTCAGGAGTTTCTTTTTTCCCCCTGTATGAATATTAGCTACAGAATCCTGATATTTATAGTCCTCTGAGTAATGTCTGACATGCTCTGACTGAGTGTCTCAGTTATTCTTCTCTCATTTCTGGGACAAATATGTGACACTCAGAATGAATGAAGGAAGGTTTTATTTAGCTCACAATTGCTGAAAGTTTCAGTCCATACTCAGCTGGCTCCAAGGCAGAGAGGCACATGGCAGAGATCAACATTTCATGGTGGCAAGAAAGAGCAGAGAAAACTTGTTTTTAAAAGTTTCTCCTAGAGATTTTTTTCTGCAAGTATAATTTTAGAGGAAATGTAGTACTAAACTAGCTAGCTTCTCTCTCCTCTTTATATTGTTTTTCAAATTACCTGCCCCAAGGCAAGTGCAGTATCCATGCCCACAATAACCACAAAATTCCTGAAACTGCCCCATAACAACATGAGGCTTTGTGGGGGGGGGTACTAGACAAAAACCATAACACCCAGTTAGAGCCATATCAACATTTCTTAATCAGGCAGGCACCGTAGCACACACCCAAAATCACAGCTACTTGGCAAGTTAAGAAAGGAAGTTTGCAAGTTTGAGGCCAGCCAGGGAAACCAAGTGAGACATAGTCTCAAAAAGAAAAAAAATAATAAATAAAATAAAAAGCATTGGAGATGTAGCTCAATGATAGACCACTTGCCAACCAGGTCCAAAGGCTAGGTTAGATTCTCAGTACTGCAAGAACAGATATCAAGTCACAAAAATTATGAAATAAAAACATATGTTGTTTGAATGTCACTAAAATTGTAGTAATTTATTTAAAAGTGATAGAAGTCTTCCTGTAGTGGAGTCCGTGGTCTCCACAATGTTTTTTTTTTTTTTTTTTTTGGCAGAACTGGGGATTGAACTCAGGCCCTTGTGCTTGCCAGGCAAGCACTTATTCTACTGAGCTATCTCCCCGGCCCCGATAGAAGTCTTCTATAGCCATTAAAATCACACTTCTAAGAAAGTCTCATTCTTCCAGTCAATGAATCTCACTTCTAAGCAACTTTTATTAAATAACAGGTAGATGGATAGAAAATTATCTAAGTTTCTAAGTATTCAACACCCAAGATATAAATCACAAAATCCATTTACTCCGATATAACAATGAAGCAGGAATTTTCAGTGTGACTTATGAATTACATTTATTTTATAACTACTTTTCATAAATCATATAGTGAAAATTAGAGCTTTAGTGACATGTGAAGAGAAAAAAGCTTTAATGCAGGGCTTCTTGAAATGTGGTCCTGGACTATCTGTACTGTATTGGTCCAGGTCTTATTATAATGTGGATTGTTAAGCCACTTCTTAGCCTGCTAGATACAAAGTTTGGAGGATCAGAAATCTACAATTTTCTTTCAAAAGTTCCTCCTAGAGAATTATTTTTGCAAGTATAATTTTAGAGCAAATGCAGTATTAGAACTATTATTTAATAGGGATTTTTTAATTTTTGTTTTTATATTAATTTTATTGAGAACAAACAATGAGACAGTTTCAAAACTGATTAGTAGGACAGTTTCAATAATTAATACATTGCATATTGTTGTCTTCATAGTGGTTATTCATAGTATAAGACACATAAATGATATCCTGTCCAAACACTATTAGTACAAATCTTTCTTCTCATTGCATTAAGAGAAAGTAGCTGTATATCTCTCCTAACTATTTTGTATATACAGATACAAAATGGTCCTTCATTTGTATCCCATTTTTTGAAATTAGGCAAAAATATATAAATACTGTATAGTGTAAGTTCCCTTTCAGACAAGTGTGCATACTAGGGTGAAGGAAGAAGACCAAATAAATCTTCAAGGTACAAACTGATATAGACAATGTTGATTAAAGAAAACAGAATAAAGAACATGCAATCACTGTTTGATTCTGTTGACTGTAACCTTATATTGCCTTTCTTTCAGACATTTTGTTTGGTCTTCTTTCTTGTAGTCTCCCCTCTATACCTTGCTTGTACTATAATGATTTTTAGTTTTTTTATATGCAATACTTTTTCCTTTTATGGTGTTCACATTATTTTTTTCCATTTCATATTGCAAGAAAATCTAATTTATGAAAGATTTTTCTTCATGTCATTTGTTCAAGGAGAATGTGTTTGTGTGTGTGTGTGTGTGTGTGTGTGTGTCCATCCATTTGAATACCATTTAATTTATTGCCATACAAGTGATATTGTCTGCTTTCCATGATACATGCTTCAGATCAGGCTTTTAATTTTTTGTTGTGTGTGTACCAGGGATGATATTCAGAACCTGACACTTGTCAGGTAGGCACTTATGCCTCTGAGCTATCTCATCATACCAGGCTTTTATTTTTTTAATTTTTTTCAAACTTGAAATATTTTAATATCTCCAGAAGTAGCATATAGGGAATAACAAAGAGCATAATTCAAAGGGCAAGAGAAGTTGCAGTATGCTCCTGGATGAACAATAAAGAGCTCTCAATATGATAGTTATGCAGGACTATATAAAAAATATATTAGATGAACCCTTATTTAAAGGTCATTCCAGATTTCTATGAAACAGTACCAATCTTATGTTGGGCTATATACGTATTTTTCCCCATATATGTGTGTGTATGTGTGTATAAAAGACAGGGAAGAAGTAATATAAAGTCAACAGAAAATGGAAATATACTTTTTAAAGTTTCTAATACTAGGAGAAGATATACAATGCCTTTTAAATAAATTGTAAGTCAAAGATACAGTATAAATCTTAGAACAAAAATTAAGATTAAGCAAATTCAGAAAATTAAATGTTTCAAAACAATTGAACTAAGAAAAAGTTTTCATGATAGCAAAGAAGTACTAAGAGTAAAACATAAGATAAATACCGGAATGGCAAATAAATGACCAGCACTTCTAACAGTTTGAGGATAGGATATCTCACAAAGTTCTAGTGGGTTGTGGACATGCATAATGACTGTAACAGCAACATCCCAGGCTTTTAAATCTTGAACAAGATTGTAAGACTTCAATAAAATCCATCTGAACATAGTCTTTTACATTTTCTTTGATGATGTGAATTTTCTTTCAAATTAATTTTATTTATTTATTTTTTTGGCAGAACCAGGGATTGAACTCAGGCTCTTGCGCTTGCCAGGGAAGCGCTTACTCCACTGAGCCATCTCCCCGGCCCTTCTTTCAAGTTAAACTCTACTTTGGATAGTTGATTTTTCTTAGGCTCCGATATTTTGGTTATAAATTATACCATTCACTATATTCTCCATCTATTTTATTATCATCATTGTATTTTTGCAGTACATAATGTTTGCACTCAATTTAGGGGATTGACACATTAATATAACACATTTCAATTCCCTTGTTTTTCACCTTATTCCACCTCTTTTTAATTTTTCCAATATCGTAGTAATTTCTTCACTTTATAAGTCTTTGTAAACTTAATGTTTATACATTGAAAATTAAAGAACATAAAAATATGTAAACAGCCGTACTAAACCAAGATGTATGTTTACATACATTGTCTGCATTGGAATATAGTACCTTTTCTTTTTTCCATTATGTCATTCATTTCATAATTTCAAATATTGGAATTCTTATATAAGGGAAACCATTTGATATTTAAGCTAGTGTCTGACCTTCTTCACTTAAAATTATGGTTTCAAGATGCATCCATTTTTTTTCAAATGATTAAATTTTATCCTTTCCATGACTGAGTTATACTCTCCTTGTTCATTTTATTTTTCCTTTTAAGATCTACAGTAGCTAGTTGAACAAGACCAAGAAGAAACTAGCATTCAACTTTGTGGTTCAGTAAGCATTACAAAAGTTACCAAGTTTTACTTCAATTTTCCAATCACTTCATTGCATCCTGTTATTTCTGAAGTCTCAGTAAATGTCTGCTGCTGTTTTGCAATAATCTGACCCTGGTTTTTTAGTTGAAAAGCAACTCACCTTAGCAATTTCCTTGGTCTTATGTAAATATGAATGTGTAAGATGGGAAAATTTCCTTAGATTTTTATTGTAATTCCATCTCCTACACTTGAGCTGTTATGTTTGCCTTATAAAATATTTCTAATCCTGTACTTGATAAAACTGATTTTTGGAAGCTAAAACCCTCTTTTTTTTGGAACAGTGTCTACAGGGTGTTCAGGGTCTTCATAATAGATTGGACTCATAGTAATCCACCTGTTTACAGGCTCTCAAGGCTGGAATTACAGTTTTTTGCCACCATGCTCAGTCCCATTGGCTGTCTCAGTGTGCCCTGGGGGTGGGGCTGACACAGCAGGCCCAGGTATTGAACCACTAGCTCCTGTGCCTGCTTGCAGGAGCTTTAATCCACTGAGCTATTTGAGCAACCCTCAAACACCATTTCTGTCCATACTTATGACCAAAATTCCTTACATCTCAAAAATGAGTCAAAGGTAATTACCATTTCAGGAAAGAAGATAATATTTCACAAAATTCAAAATCTGCAAAGTACACACACATACCCCATAGGTAAACATGGGGTAACCCATTAGAAATACATATTCTATCTTTTTTCTTGTTTAGTGGAAGGATTGCTATATTTCCAAATACTGTTTCTTAATTATCTTGTCAATTTTCTGTACCAGGAATCGAACTCACGACCTTGCTTTTGCCAAGCAGGTGCTTTTGCTGCTGAGCTATCTCCCTGGCCCTATCTTATTAATTTTTATTGGATGAAAATTATTCTCAGTTTATTCAGAATAGCTCTGTTTCTTTTTCCTCAAACTTAATTTGTAGTCCTGATTTATCTATATGTAATGCTTTGATGACTTTTATGTATAAACCTTAAAAGGCTCATGCTTCATTTTCACTATTATTCTGAAAACTTTCTCTGAAAATTTGATGAGACGGGGGAAGTGAAACAAAACTCCAAGCCTTATTTCACTCCCTCAGGCAATTAAAAATTTTTTTTTCTGAACATTGGAGTTAGTGTCCTGAACAGAAAGATCTTTTCATGTTAGTCAATATTTACCTTTCTTGAATCCCGTAAGATAGAATATAGACCATTTCATAGTCTCATGATTGCAAGGCTTACATCTTATTGCCACTGAATATTATTTTGGCCTTATAATTACTGCATCTAAAAGGGTAACTACATTTGGGATCTTCTCTTAAAGGGACTTCAAAGTTCCAAATTTTTCATGCCACCCACAAAACTCCTGTGTAGAAATAATGCCCTTCAAGGTAATAGCAATGGTGTTAGATGGTCTTGAATTTAGGAAGAGACTAAATAGGATATTTATGCCCTCAAAAAGGAAGCTGAAAAGAAAACCTTTTCTTTGCACCATATACAGCAATAAGGCATTATCTGTGTTAGAAAGTGGATCCTCACAGATACTAAATCTACCTTGATTTTGTATGTCCCAGCCTGCAGAATAAAATCAAGAATGAATTTCATTATTTTCTTTTCTAAATTTTTATTCTAAAGAGAAAAAGATAAAAAAGAAATAAAAGCAATGATAATAAGAAATAGCATGATAAATATATTGCATATTGTTGTCTTCAAAATAGTTGCTCAGATTATAAGATGTAAG
>NW_004524885.1:1599073-1602420 GCF_000260255.1 Octodon degus
ATTCCTTTTCCTTTCCTTCTTTTCCACTTTCTCCCATCCCAGTTGTTTTTTTTTTCTTTTGAGCAGTTTATTCTCTTTATTTCTGTGGTTCATGAGCTACTCAGCATTTGCACTATTTTGTTACAGCAGCCCAAGGAGACTAAGAGGGATATATCACTATCTGGGCCACAATTACAGAAGTGCTCTTTTTTTATTTAGGGAATGGTCTACAGGGTGTTGAGGGTCTCACTACTAGATCAGACTCATAGTGATCCACCTGATACAGCCTCCTAAAAGCTGGGATTATAGATGGGTGTCACCATGCCCAGTCTCAATGGCTGTCTCAGTGTGCCCTGGAGGTGGTGCCAGCACAGCAGGCTCAGGGATTGAACCCCCAGGCCCTGTGCATACTTTCAGATGCTTTAATCCACTGAGCTATTTGGCCAGTCTCTGCATATTTTTGTATACAAGTACATTTTATTATCTTTGTGCCAGCTTATGAACACAAATAAATGTGAGCAAAGATCACTGCTCCCATCAAATCTAACAACCAAGAAATATACTACAATCCCATACAACTGACCTAGAGATGTCATACCTGAAACAAATCACTAGAGTTTAAAGAGAATAAACTAAAAAATGAAATGATATCTTTTATATGTAGTCAAAACAAAAGATAACATATGAAGTTATTTGGCTATCATAGAATTTGTGCTACCTTGGTATGGATTATCATTACTGTTAAAACAACTTCCTTTTAATTCAGAAGGAAAGATCAAATTCAATCTATGTAAAGTAGGAAATGATTGTGTGTTCCATTTGTCACTAGTGAGATTTGCGTGTATAAAAATTTTAAAATGTCAGGTATTTTAGTTACTTTCTTTTTGAAACAGAATATGTAACATCCACAACTCCAAGAAGGATAATTTATTTTAGTTCACAGTTAGTAGAAGTTTCAACCCATAGTCATCTGGCTCCAGGACAGAACAGCATGGAAGACAGGTATAGCAGAGAAGACACACCTCCTAGCACTGAATTAGGAAGCAAAGAATGAGATCAAGGGGGAAAGTAGATACACCCTTCCAGGCCATGTACCCAGGCAAACACCTCCTTTAACAATTTTTAAACTCACAGCATTACATTTAGCTATAAATGTATCAGTGGACTAGTGCACTGAGGCGTATCATGTCCTCATATTCAAATCACCTCCCAGAAGCCCCACCTATAATTACATGAGGCTTTGGGGGGACATCTAGATATGAACCATAGCACCAAGATTCACTGGAATTGACACTGAAAGCCTATTTCTGAGGAAATATAGGAGAAAATGACCCTGGAAACAGAATGATTACCTAGTTAATACTGTGAAGCTTTTCATTATAGTGATTAAGTAGTATTTGGACCTCTGAGGGACTATATGCCACATTTCTTACCCATAAAAGAAACAGATATGCTGCTTTATCACTATGAGCTCATTGCAAAGAAGTCCTAGCCAAAGAGTAAGTAGGAAGCAATGCAGCATATAAAAATGAAAGCACATTTTAGAGAATTTATTTTGGTCCCATGAAAAAATAGGTAAAAGGTAAATTGTTTTCTAGCTTGATATTGCACTGATGTTGCAGATTTTTTATCTCACATATAATGCAAATATATATATTCTTGCTTTTACTTTTATGAGCTTTTTCTTCTTCAGTTTTCTTGAAACAAAGGAAGAACTGTTTTACAGTTAGAGAAAATTCTCACTTCTATGTGATATTTATCATCTGTAGAACCAAGTACATAGAGCAAAATGAATTGGTATCTCATCTTAAAAAAATACATTGACTTATAAAATGAGACCAGTGAAATGTGGTTTACTTCTATTCATGAAAGTTGTAAAATGTCACTTAAATATGCTATAAGTGGTAAACCACTTTCCTGTAAGTTAAAACCTGTTCTTGACTTTTAAAAATTGATTTGGCACAGTGACAGAAAAAAAATCTGAAGTTCAGAGTTCAAGTTTTATTTCTCCCTTATTCAAAGAAAGATATCATCTTGAAAGCTGCTACATGCTCTAATGTTTCATATCCACAGGCAGTGCAACTCCACAGAAAATAAAAGTGCTAATGAAAACAAACACTTTACCAGTCACTGGAAGTGCTTTGCTAAGAGAAAGGAGCTAAGTAAAAACAAAAAGCAGAAAGATAAAAGTCAAAAATTTAAGCCTTGCATATGGGCTGTGACTAAATCACTTGCCTCATTGCATAGTGAATTGGCACTTTCAAGGATTTTAGCAAAGGAAGGTACACCACTTGATTATAGCAGCTCTGAAAAACATTTGTAATTTAGAGATCTAGGGATAACAAAGTTATAGCAAATTACTCAATTTAATACTGGAGTATATAACTTACTTTCACTAAACAAAATACCATTTTGTGCTATTTCTACTAATTTTTATGATTGTAAAATGGTGTCTCTAATGTCTGCTAAATGGCCAATAGGATTAATGCAGTATAGTACAGTCCATTTTGGAAAATTCACATAAACTTCTGTCATTTGATTTTTAGTTTCTGAATTTAGGCTCAGAAGGAAATTTCTATTTTAAGGATTTTGGTTCTATTGTGAGGATGATGGTTCCATTATCAGTTTTCTGCTAGGCCCATTGCACAATTGCTTCTCCTGTGCCAACAGGTGGATTTAATAATACATTGTTTGAAGTAGCATGTAAGAATTCTTTAAAATAACTTGTTGTGCTTATGCTCCTTAACATTACTATGAAAAAGCTAATTTAGAAATTATTTCTGTCATCCATAGGTGACATATATTTAGACTAAAGGGATTGTGATAATGTTCTTCATTCACTGGAAATACATTATCATTAAATAAACAGTATTACTTCATACCTTTATACTGCATATGTCTGTGTTATAAAAGTTTGGAAGAATGTTATATTCTCTCTTCCTGTCGATGTTTCATAGGCATTGCAAGATTCTATAGGGAAAATTGATCACTGTTTCCATAATAAACACACACATCTCAGGAGAGATCACCCATATCGAACATATCAGGTATTCTGCAGTCAGTTAGATGACATTATATTCTGGGCCAATCCAGGGCAAAATTTTGAAGCAGAAAATTATATATACATATATTTTTTTCCCCTACCTTCACTCCTCTGTCTGATAACAACATGGGATACTTTTACTAAACAATACTTTATCCATCATCAATACTGAACATGTGCAATTCCAAAGGTAAAAAATTGGATCATATGGAAAATTTTCTGTTTCATACCGCAGTCAAAATGTAGAGCAGACACAGAGCGCAGGCCCGGCAAGTGAGACGACCCAGGCCTCGGGATCCTGAACAGACACAGAGCGCAGGCCCAG
>NW_004524885.1:1608922-1610391 GCF_000260255.1 Octodon degus
TTGAAATTATACTACAAGCCTACTTTGATAAAATCTGCATGGTAGTGGCATCAAAATAAACCTGAGGATGAATGGAATAAATTAGAAGCCACTGAAGCCCCTACAAACACACTCATCCACCTTGTCTTTGACAAAGTGGCCAAACATACTCACTGGAAGAAAAATAGCCTCATGAACAAATGGTGCTGGATAAAAGGGCTATCTATATGCTGAAAACTCAAACTTGAAACAGTCCTATCACCATGCACTAAACTAAAGTCAAAATGGATTAAAGATCTAAACATTAAATCAGAGACACTAAATCTCCTGGAAGAGAAATTGGGAGGAACTCTTGAAGACATAGGGGTAGGCAAACACTTCATGGACAGAAATCAAATCTCAAAGGAAACAGTTGAAAGAATTAACAACTGGGACCTGCTCTTACTCAGAAGTTTTTTCACATGAAAAGAAATTAACAAGAAAGTGAAAAGGCAAGCCACAAATTTGGCAAAAATCATGATAAATAAGTACTCAGAAAAAGGTGTGCTCTCTAGAATTTATAAAGAACTAAAAAACACTAGGGCCCCAAAATTTAAAGACCCAATCTAGAAATGGGCATCCGAGATGAACACTCACCTTTCAGAGGAAAAAATTAAAGAAGCGAATAAATATATGAAAATATGTTCCACATCACTAGGCATTCATGAATTGCAAATTAAAACCACATTGAGATACCATCTGACCCCAGAAAGAATAGCTATCATGAGGAAATCACCGAACAACAAATGTTGGAGAGGCTGTGGGGAAAACGGAACCCTTCTCCACTGCTCGTGGGAAGGTAGACTGGTGCAACCGTTATGGAAATCAGTGTGGAGACTCCTCAGTAAAATCGGACTGGAAATCCCCTTTATACCAGCTATTCCTCTCCTGGGAAGTTTCCCAGAGTTTCTGAAAACATGATATCATAGTGATATATGTGTACCTATGTTTCTAGCAGCACAATTTGTGATAGCCAAATCTTGGAAATAACCAAGATGCCCATCACCTGAGGAATGGTTGAAAAAGATGTCTTATTTTTACACAAAGGAGTATGATACATCTATTACGAATGATAAACTCGATGCCTTTATATTGAATATGATGCCCCTTGAACATATACTCATAAGTGAAATAAACCAGACACACAAGTCTAAATATCACATAGCTTTCCTAGTTTAAGAACTCAAAAGAAGAAATATAAATAGAAAAGTATAATACAAGTAAAAGGAAAGCAGGTTCTCAAGGACTAACTGATCAAGAGAGGGAAAGGAGAAGAGCTAGGAAACATGAATAAGTCAAGCCATACAGTTATATGTATACAATGGGCAAGGCAATGATCCTGAGAATCTTCATAAGATTCTCACCTTGACTAACTATATATACTGATACCTGTTAACTAAGTTACTACACTGCAGATGGTAATTTGTAATAGTAATTTCATTCTTGGAGTG
>NW_004524885.1:1610799-1617354 GCF_000260255.1 Octodon degus
TGGTTAACAACCTAAGTTTGCAGACCAAAATTAGAGAGAAAGGAGGGCTGCAAGGAAAGCCAACATTTTGGCCCTAGTCTTCTAAGGTCAATTAAGTCTCAGGACATATGAGAACTTGTACTGTAACATCATGTAGCTCAGTAGTGTCCCAAATTTTCTGATCAAGGAGATTAATAGGCCAAAGAGGAAAGTGATCGATAATGTAGAATGTGCCTAAGAATATTCACATGGAGAGAAAACATTCTCTCAGGCTTTCACAGAGAACACATTGGCCAAGCAATGGCTGTGACTCATCCACATGGCTGACACTGACAAATGTTCTACAATCTGAGGTACAGGATCTTAGGATAAATCCTGAGGGGATTTCACTGACCTTATCAGACCCAAAAGCTACAACTCTTGTTGCATAGGTCATGCTTTACATTGGTCTTAACCATCCAGCAGAAAAGTATAAAAATGAAATATAAGAAGTAAAGCCATACTGTTATGTTGAGCTGTAGGGGATTTAGTTCAACAATTTCTGACACTGTGAGTTAAGTGGAAGATTCAATACTATTATGGGCTACTGGACACTTTTATAATATTTTGCTGAGTTTACATACCTATAACATACAAATAATGGAACTTAACAAAAAATGGGTATGCAGATGAATGTCCATTTTGTATCTGTGTATTCAAAGTGGTTAGGATAGATATACAGTTACATTCTCTTAATGAATAGAGTGATTTGTTCTAATGGTGTTTGTAAATAGAATATCATGTCTGCATCTTGTACAGCAATTAACCACTAGGAAGAATGTATGCAATGTGTTAATTATTGAGACTGTCCTACCAAGAAAAATGAAAAAATAAAAATATAGGATGCTTATACAGCTACTTTCTCTTAATTCAACAATAACAACAGTTTGCACTAATAATGTTTGGACAGAATATCACATCTGCCTCTTATCCTATGAATAACTACTATGAAGACAACAATATGTAATGTATTTATTGTAACTTTCCTACTAACATGTTTTGAAACTGTCTCATTGCTGTTTGTTTTTCAGTAAAATTGATAATGAAAAACCTCCCCCAGTAGATACCTTGATTTCAGTCTTGTGAGACCCTCACCGGAAAATCGCTGATGTCTTCTTATGCCTCAGAATTATAGAACTATGAGCTAATAAGTGTGAGTTGCTTTAAATCACTATAGTTGTGGTCATTTTTATGCATCATTATAAAAGTGATACTGTGGGTGAATTAGATACTCTAATCTTCACTAATATGTTACATGCTTATTGTGTGATCTCTTTCCAAAATAGAAGCCCTAATTACACTTAAAATTCCTATGTTGCAAAGATGTGTTAATCAAAGTCAAAACTAAAGTGTCAAGAATGGCCTTATGAATATAATAAAAGTAAAATTTGCAGAAGAATATACTAAAGGAGAAAAAGAGGGTCATTTTCTAATGGTGTGAACTATAATCAATACTGAAGTTTATTCTTTTCTTTTTCTTTTTTTTTTTTTTCAGTACTGCTGATGGAACTCAGGACCTTGTGCTTACCAGACAAGTGCTTATTCTACTGAGATATCTCCTCAGCCCCTAATACTGAAGATTTATCATTGTGTTCATGTCTATAGGAGACCATTAAAGAATACATCCAGGTTTACAAATTACAATTTACTCTGGGTTGCACTTAAAAGCCTCATCACCTACATATCTGTCTCTTTCACCTTTGAATAAGGTCGAAATTGTCTACATGCAAACCAGCAGAAACAACTCATGATTAGAAAATGCATCTGCACAGAAAAGAAAAATGACTACATGTAAATCAATGGCTGAAGATGTTATTAACACACATGGCACAATCTACAATACACTTGAAATCATTTATGCAGTTCACATGAAATAGCAAAATCTAGATAGAATCCCATGAAGGAATCTTGCCTCTTACCCAAGGACTGCAGAGTATCAAGTCCTATAGACTTCACTGGCAGAAACTAACATAGTAATTTATAAGTGAGATATATCTTTGGCTAAGAATATATAATTCCGATAAAATAAAAGCAATGTATAACAACTATACAAAAAATAATTGGACTGAAACCTGATAAGACAAGTAGGTAGTGGCTGGCCAGATAACCCTGAGGATTAAAGTGCCTTCTTAGGCAGATGCAGGGACCCAGGTTGATCCCTGGCATGCTGTGCCGGCACTGCTCCTAGGGCTTTCAGAGACCTCAACTGAGACTGGGTGTGTTGGTGCACACCTGTAATCCCAGCACTTGGGAGGCTGAAAACAGGAGGATCACTGAAGCTGATATGTGTACTGACACCCTATGGACCCTATACTAAAAAAAAAAAAAGATGGGGCTGGGGAGATGCCTCGGTGGAATAAGCGCTTCCCTGGCAAGCGCAACGTCCTGAGTTCAATCCCCGGTTCCGCAAAAAGAAAAAAAGAAAAGGTAGGCAATTTGGGGTAGTGAAAATGATATGGTAGTACTTGTACCTGTGTATTTTTGAAGAATCTATATCAAAACCCTAGAAACCATTCTCCCATTGTATTGTAGAAAATGTAAAAGCATCCTCTTTATGACATTTCTTTTTCTATAAAGTTCCCTGAGGAAAGACAAGGGACCTTAGAAGCCATTGTCCATCAAGTGTGCCAGAGATTTTGACAGAATCAAATACTTGACATGTTATTCATCATATTTCCTTTGAAATTCCTCAAAACAATGCTTATATTCTGAGCCTCATTTCTCAACATTTATTACTCTAGATATTTTTCTATTATAAAACACATTTTTCAACTCTTGTTGTTTTACTTGTGCCCCTGTGCACATCCCTATCCAGGATCTAGTGAAATGTTAAAAGTTCCTCAATTTGTAGGCCAAATGTCATCTTCTGTAGGAAACCTTCCCCAGTCCTTGATATAGAATCACACAGATGCTTTCCAAACATAAACCTTGAGGTCATTTTAAAGGCTCAGGTAGAATTTCAAAGGCACTTTTATTAATCAAGCACCTGTTTATTATTTTTTATTTTGGCATAATCTAGGGCCATCACAAACTAGCACTTGTTAATGGGCAAAAGCTACAGATTTCTCTTTTTGGTGAGAACATTGTTTTTGCTTTTGAATTTAGGACAGGGTGTACAGGATGTACAGGGTCACACTGCACAGATTGGATGCATAGTGATCCTCCTGTTGACAGCTTCCCAAGTGTTGGGATTACAGGTGTGCACCACAATGTCCAGTCTTGAGAACAATGTTTTCTTAAGAATCTGAATCTGACTATCCTTAGGCTTCACAAATCAAATATGTTCATATACATACCAGATAATATTTTCTGGTCCTACAGGCATTTGGATTGCTCTTTAAGCCTATTTTCTTTCTTTATTTCTTTTTCTTTTTTTTCTAGCAGGAATAAAACTCATGATCTCTCATTTGCCAGGCAGGTACTGTACTATTGAGCTATATTCTATCTTATATTCTTTAACAATTCAGCCAGCTGTGATATCCCTTGAATTCTCCTATTATCAAGACTGATGATGGAGTAAAATGCAGCTTCCACATTATAACTACAAGTATAGAGCCCCCTTTAAATGATTTTTACCTTTGTTTGTTTCGCTTTTCAGTACTGAAGTTTGAACTTGGGACTTTGGGCATGCTGGGAAAAGTGGTCTACTACTGAAATATGTCTCCAACCCATTCTGCTGTTTATAGTCAGTAAATGGATGGGATTTAGGAAACAACTGACCTGGGTACTAACTACATACTCCCTTCAATCAACCTTCATAGCCACCTGAAAGTATTTACTATGTTCCTTGGAAGGATGGAGTGAACACACAGGTGGGTAAATAACTTTCCTGGTTTTGAACCAAGCATTATTTTATATAAAACATTTTATTTGAGAGATGGTTTGCTGCTTGCTGGTTTTTTTATTCCCAAACAGGAAAAAATTATGCTATAAAGGTGACTACAAAAATGATTATAAGTTTTTTTTCCTTTCAGCCAAATCTAAAGAAATTATAACCTCTCACTCAGCCTTTGACTACTCAACTTCAGCACATTTTCATTAAAATTTTAACCCATAACCCCTTTTTCTGTTTTCTTTCTGAGACTCATTCTTATTCCATGTCATAGATTCAGATTTTGCATATCCAGTGATAATGACCTAAAAGTGCTTTATTACCTTCCCTTTTCTTTTGTCCCTGAAAATGGATATGTCATAGCAAATACATTTTCCTAACAAACAGCATCTTTTTCTACTCAAAGAAGTTTAACCTAGTATAGACTAAGAAGTATGATATTTAAATTTCAGCAAGAAACACCAATGCCATATTTTTTTAAGAATTGATTTTCTTCTGTATACTCCTTACTGAAAACTTTCTGCTGGATTTTTTTTAACAAGCACAGATTTGTTTGCTGAATTCATTCTAGTCTCTAGGCAGTCAGCATCACTCTTGCTGCCTAATGCAGAAAAATGCTTGTCTTTTCCTGAGCAGAACTGTGTGTAATTAAAATTTGGCAAAGGAAGAGCAGGTGTGTCACTGGGATCTACTAAACTTAATGCTTTTGTGAGTTGAAACTATTTGGATGAATTGCTTTAGCAAAAGGATACTTTCTTCTATAACTCCAAACTGCACATTGAAATGATATAGAAGAAACTCTGAATTCACACAGTTTCTGTAACACAGGAGGCTACAAATTCTGCCATCTCTGACACAATGAATAATTTATGTGGATGCTTAGATAACTCAAGGAAAATCTGAAGAGCCAACTTGACACTGTCTCCTTTTGCTATGCCAGCCTTTATCCCTTTCTTTTTCTCATTTTTTCTTCATTCAAAGTTCCTATGATATAAAATGTCCCTACAAGTCTAAGTAAAAGTTAGTGGCAGTATTGTAGACAGCAAATTTAAGTGAAGAATGATATAAAATCAGAGAGAAGCTAGGCTCTTAACAAAGTCAGACATCAGAATTACACATAAATATAAAACTCGAAAAGAACAGGCATCAAGATAAATATGCAATGGCATGACCTACATGCCTCCATAAGAGAAAAACAATAAATTAAAATTATACTATAATTATAACCACCTTGCCTAAGAAGTACAGCAAAGTATCAGTCACCTAAGTGGATGACCACAACATCAAGCACCATCCCTTCCCAAAATTTCCTTTGTTACTTTCAATTAACTTTGCTACATAACCCACTTCCCTATTGGAACAGTTTTCCTAAATAGCTATACTTAAAATCCTACAGGTTGACTATAGTTTAAACTATATCTTATTCACATTGTAACATTGCTGTATAAACTGCACTTGCCAAAGGGCCTTGGTGACAACCCACTTCCAGGACCACTAGTATTCCTAGGAACTATTTCCCCAAAACATCTCCTTTTTTTACCCGCTATATTCTTTATAATACATTCTTCAATTTCAAAAGACATAAATTCTATGCATCTAACATCTAACAGATAAAAGAGTTGTATTTTTCCTGTATCGTTTTGGAGAGCACACAGAGATAATTGAAAGGAGGTAAGGGTTTGTTTCTATTTCAAGTCATCCTTAAATATTTTGATGATTCTAGACTGTGAATTGAATAAATAATGAAAAATCAGTGTGCATTTTTTGTGCTAGTTGATTGTGCCTTCTGTGACTTCCTTTAGCTAAGTTAAAAATTGAGGTAAGGGATGATTGTGATATTTTTATATTTAGATTTCTTTGATGGGACATTTTTATTTTGGAAAGCATGGTCTTATATTTTTACTTTGTGTGCTGTACTTAGACCTCTACACTGATTACTAAATTTACTTATATTCCTTTATTAATGTTTTATGTCATTCTAGGTAGCACTTTGCTATGGCCTATTGAATTTGTAATTGTTTTGCAAGGCATGATCTTGGGTATCTGAGACTAGAAGACAGGTTTTGGTAGTTCACTTCTGTCATTCATACTTAATATTGCCAATTAAGTGGTAATATGCCACTATTTTGAGAAAAAAATAGCAATGAGAAAATTTAAAATAAAATTGGTAGGACATATTCAATAATTAACACATTTCATACTCTCTTCCTAGTGATTATTTGCTCTACAAGATGCAGATATGATATCCTATTTAAAAACACTATTAGAACAAATCCCTCTATTCATTAAGAGAATGTAACTATATATCTATAACTAACCAGATTGAATATACAGACACAAAATGGACATTCATCTGTATCCTCTTTTCTGTTTAGTACCATCATTTGAATATTATACATGTTTTAACAGAAAAAATATTCCAAAAGAGTCCAGTGGTCCATAATAGTACTGGGTCTTCCACTTGACTGTCAATGTCAGAAATTGTTGACCAGAGTCCTCTAGAGCTCAACATAACAACTTGGCTTTAGTTCCTATAATACCTTTGTGCACTTTTCTGCTGGATGGTTAAGACCAAGAAAAAGCAAGACCTATGCAACAAGAGCTGTAGCTTTTGGATCAAATAAGGTCAGTGAAATCCACTCAGGATTTATCCTGAGACCTTGTACCTCTGATTGTAGATCCTTTGCTAGTGTCAGCAATATGGA
>NW_004524885.1:1626355-1628809 GCF_000260255.1 Octodon degus
AAAGTGTTCCTTTTTCCCCACAGCCTCTCTAACATTAGTTGTTCTTTTATTTCTTTATGATAGCCATTCTTTCTGGGATGAGATGATATTTCAGTGTTCTTTTAATTTGCATTTCAAGGATGGCTGCTGATGTGGAGCATTACTTCATGTATTCACGTCTTTAATTTCATCCTCTGAGAAGTGTGTGTTCATTTCAGAAGAGCCTTTATGAACTCAGTCTTTAAATTTTTGGGCCCAAGTATTTTTTAGCTCTTTATAAATGCTAGAGAGCAGATGTTAGTCTAAGTACATATTTGTTAAAATTGTTTCCAAATTTCTGGGTTCTATTTTCACTTTGTTGGTAATTTCTTTGACGTGCAAAACTTTGCAATAAGAGCAGTTCCCAGTTCTTAATTCTTTCAAGTGTTGCATGTGCGATTTGATTTTTTTTCATGAACTCTTTAACTACCCCTATGTCCTCAGGAGTTCCTCCTACTTTCTCTTCGAGGGTATTTAGTGTTTCTGTTTTAATGTTTAGACCTTTAATCCTTTTCACTTTAGCTTAGTGCATCGTGATAGACCTGGGTAAAGATTTAGTTTTTGGCATATAGAGAGCCAGTTTTTTCAGCACCTTTTGTCAAAGCAGCTATCTTTTTTCCACTGAGCATGTTTGGCCCGGTTGTCAAACATAAGGTGGCTGAATGTGTTTGTATGGGCTTCCGTGTTTTCTAATCTATTCCATTGATCCTCAGGTCTATTTTCTTGTGAGTACCATGCTGATTTTTTCACAGTACCTCTGTAGCATAATTTCAAGTCAGGAATTTTAATGCCTCTTGCATTTTCTTTATTTCCCAGGATTGCTTTTGCTATTCTAGGTCTTTTTCTCGTTCCAAAAAAATTTTAGGAATGATTTCTCTAGCTCTGTGAGGTTTGTTCGTGGTATACTGACAGGGATTGCATTAAATCTGTACAGCAATTTTGGAAGTATGGCCATATTCACAATGTTGGTTCTTTGTATCCAGGAGCATGGAATATCTTTCCATTTTATGAAATCCTTAATGATTTTATTTAAAGATTACTATAATAATCCTTGAAAAGATCTTTGACTTCTTTCATTAGATGAATTCCAAGGTATTTTATTTTCCAAAGTGGTAGTATAAAAGATATTGTTTCTATAATTTCCCACTCAGTGTATTTTTTATCTGTGTATAGGAATGCTATTGACTTTTAGATATGAAGTTTGTATCCTGCTTTGCTACTGAATATCTGTATTAATTCTAGTAGCTTCTTGGTGAAGTTTTTTGGGTCTTCCATGTAAAGTAATATATAATCTGCAAATAATGATAATTTAATTTCTTCTTCACCTGTACTTATTCTTTTTACTTCTTTCTCTTATCTGATGGCACTACCTAATGATGCCAGAACTATATTGAATAGAATTGGTGACAGGGGACATCTTTGTCTTGTACAAGATCTAAGAGTAAAAGATTTCAGCTTTTCGCCACTTAGGATTAAGTTAGCCATTGGGTTTTCATAAATTTCTTTTATGGCACTGAAGTAGAGGCCATCTATTCCAACTTTATGTAGGACTTTGAACATGAATGAGTTTTGGACTTTGTAAAAGCCATTTTAGCATCAATGGAGAGGATCATTTGGTTTTTACTCTTCGTTCTATTGATGTAGTGTATTACATTTATAGATTTTTGAATATTGAACCATCCTTACATCCCTGGGATGAATAATTTCTGGTCAAGGTGTATGATCTTCTTGATGATTTGCCGTATTCTATTTGCTAGGATTTCATTGAGGATTTTTGCATCTATGTTCATGAGGGAGATTGGCCTGTAGTTCTCTTTCTTTTATTCTATTTTTTCAAACCAAATTGGTAGGTCAGTTTCAATAACTAACACACTGCATATATTATTCTTAGTGGTTAATTGCTGTACAAGATGCGGACTTGATATCCTACATACAAACACCATTAGCACAAGTCCCTCTATTCATTAGGGAATGTAACTAGATATCTCTCCTGAACACTTGAAATACACAGATACAAAATGGACATTAATCTGTATCCCCTTCTTTTTTTGTTAAATTCCATAATTTAAATATTATATGTGTTCAAAAGTAGCACATTATTCTAAAAGAGTTCAGTAGTCCATAATAGTATTGGGTCTTCCGCTTCACAGGCAATGTCAGAAATTGTTGATCTGAGTCCCTACTGCTCAACATAAAACCATGGCTTTATTTCTTATACTTCGATTTTATACTTTTATGCTGGATGGTTAAGAACAAGGTAAAGCAGGACCTATGCAACAAGAGTTGTAGATTTGGGGTCTGATAAGGTCAGTGAAATCCCCTCAGGATTTATCCTGAGATCCTGTACCTCAGATTGTAGAACTTTTGTCAGTGTCATCTATGTGGATGAGTCACGGCCATTGCTTGGACAATGTGCTCTCTGTGAAAGTCTGAAAG
>NW_004524885.1:1629325-1630561 GCF_000260255.1 Octodon degus
CATATGTCCTGAGTCTTAATAGGCCTTGGAAGGTTAGAGCCAAAATGTTAGCTTTGCTTGCTGCACTCATTTTTCTCTCCTGTTTGGTCTGCAAACTTAGGTTGTTAACCTTCCAGAACAGAAGCTTATTGTTATTACCATAAAACCTAGGCTGTTAAGCTTATCTTCACCATCTGTCTGAAAATCAAACACCTTAAGCATAACATAAAACAGGTATTTTTCATCAAGTATTGATATGTTGAACTTTAAGTTCCTACAGAATATGATGAAACAACATTAAAAAATTAAAATTGTATTTAGGAAATAGGCAAAAGAATTATATAATTCTTACGTTTACACATAAGTCCAGAAATCTAACCATGTACAACCTTGTAGCAGGACATTCCCGCCACATTCCTTTTACTGTCTCCTTCCTTCATTCACCACCACCTCAGTTGAACAATCATCTACCCGAGAGACAACACGACAGAAACTGGCATATCATGACAATCAGTCCATATTCTAAAGACCAGAATGACAGGCACAACAACCATGAACCTAGTATTACAATTTGCCATCTTCAGTGTAGTTGCTTAGTTCACAGCTGTCAGTATATACAGTTAGTCAGTTGTGAATCATTCCAATTAACTGCTAAGTTCAAAAATCTGGAGATTCTCAGGATCATTGCCTTACTCGTCTTCTACATATAACAGTATGGCATGCCTCAGTCATATTTCCTAGTTCTTCACCATTCCCTCTCTTAATTATTTAGTTCCTAAAATCTGGTTTTCCTTTTACTTGTATTACACATTTCTATTTGTATTTCTCCTTTTGAGATCTTATACTATGGAAAATACATGATATTTACACATGTGTGTCTGGTTAATTTCACGTATAAGTTTATATTCAGGTGGCATCCACTTCAATATAAAGGCTTCAAGTTTATCATTCTTTATAGCTCAGTAATACTACATTATATAAAAATACCAAATCTTTTTCAACCATTCTTCATATGATGGGCATCTTGGTTGTTTTCACGACTTTTTTTCAAAGTTTTATAGATAAACAGATAGCAATGAGACAGTTTCAAATCAAATCGGAAGTACAGTTTCAACAAATAATACACTGCATATATTTTTCTTAGTGGTTAATTGCTGTACAAGATGTGGACTTGTGATCCTATTTACAAACACCATTAGAACAAATCATTATATTCATTAAGAGAATGCAACTATATATCTATTCTAACCACTTTGA
>NW_004524885.1:1630661-1637636 GCF_000260255.1 Octodon degus
ATACATTTGAGCTGAGTCATAGAAAAGAATTCTGCTCTGAATTCTTGTATGACTTTCTGCTGTTGCATATTTACTATCAACACTATTAATTCATACATTTGTGCTGAGCTAGTGTACTCTGCACTTGCTCTGGGTGGGCATTTGTTTTCATCCATATGTTTCTGCATTTGATTCTTTTCTGAAGATGCTATTAATTCAGCGAATTCTTGTTTTCATTTCCAATCTGAATTTCTATGTACCTTTCTGCAGTTGTTTCTTTATTACAGAAGCCGTTGATTCATTTTTTTCAGCTGTGTGATTCCCAATTTGTTCTGTGTTAGTTTCCTTTGCACTTGTTATGGGTGGGCTTGGGTTCTGAGTTTGTGTTTTGTCCTTGTCTTTGTCATTTTGTCTAGCACTGTCTTCTGACCTTTGTTGTAGAATTTTGGTGGTTATAACTTTAGCACCTACTGAAATTCTGGTGCAGATATACAGTTTGGATTTATTTATCAGTGCCTGACTTTCGTCTAGCTGCTGTGCTCAGCTCCTTCCTTCTGCACCCCTTGGGAGTGAGCCTGTTTTGCTACTGGCAAGATGTTCTGCTCCTGAACTAGCTGGATAGTTCTGTCCCCTACACTCTCTGCAGGGATTTCAGCTGCAGGATTTCACCCCATGCATGTATGTCAGGCCTGAGCTGAGTCTGGAGGGGACAAGTTGTAGTAATGGGTAGAGGAAGCTTTCCCACACACTCACCAGGTCTTGGCTATTACTGGATTTTTTTGATCCCCAATACCAGCAGGGGAAAATATGCAATCATTGAGTTCTTGTGATCATTAATTAAAAATTTCACTTTCAATGCTTCCCTTCATAAATATGCCTGCCATAGCAGGAATCAATTATAAATGTGTAGAGAGCTGCGCACAGCCGCGCCCCAAAGATGGCGCTGGCTTCCGCTTCCCACCCCCTGCGGGTGAGTGCTCTATGTCAGTCAACAACTCCATATAAGGCTGGGACCAAGGCCCATGGTCTGCTTCCGCATACCTGGACCTATGGGCAGCGCTCACGTGGCACTCCAGGATAGGCTGCAAAAGGGGATATATGCCATAGGAAAGCCCCGGAAGAGGAAGAAGAAGCTTGCTGTAAGGGGCCTGAATAAACCGCTGAAGGAAGAGCTGTGTGTTGCGTCTTCCTTGCTGGCGAAGTCGAGCGCGACATAAATGTTCTGGTCTGTGCTTTTGGAAACACAGTTTGGATTTGGAAATGTGAGTTTCCAGATGAAACAGGTACAGTCATAAGTAAGAGTGACTAGGGCAGCTGACATATCTCCTGGTAAATCTTCACATAACAACCACCTGTTCAAAAATAAGAAAAACTTAAGGGATGCCCCAAGGGTAGACAAAAACCTACAGAGATTAACAGGGGTGCCTTCTTTTCTTCTTTGATTTTTCAGGTGACAAATTCAATGTCAGAATTCCTTACTCCTCTAGAGAGTGCTTCTGAGCAGTAAAAGTTCTTCCACTCTTACAGTCTGAGGTAGAGCTATTTAATCTTTTTCTATACTTATTCACAGACTGCTTATCCCCTAGAGGCAAAGTAAAATTCAGAGAAAAATATTGAGTATAATACTGTTTTAGAACTGGAGTTATACTAAAAGAGAGAATAAAAAAATGGTCAGAGGAACCTTAGGTTCAAACTTTGTTTGCGTGGAAAGACAATCCTACATTTTATTTAAAGTATAGATATGTCACTAAAAATCCAGTTGTCTACAGTTCTTACAGTGTCATATGATGCAGCTACTATTAATAAGGCTGAGGATGCCATGCCTTGTCTCTTTAACCAAAGATAAAAAATATGTCCTTTAATTACTGGATATTATCAACTACGGACTGTTCAAAGGAAAGGAACAACTGGGATGAGGGAAAGGGTAGCTTGGGTAATTGTACTGCTGAATTCTGCTGGTCTACTCAAAGAAGTAGTTAATACTTAACTTTCTATCCTTTTAAATTTATTATAATTATTGACTAATTTTAAAATGCAATTTAGCAATAATATTCAATGTAAAACCAATTGTTGAATTCCTATCATTTTGTTTAGTAAAATTCTGCTTCATTTCTATTTTTAGAAATTTTTAGGTAGTGTGTGGTAGAGATCCTGGCTACCCTGCGCTGGCAGGACCTAACGGTAGCAACCCAGGAGCAGCATGGGTGAGACCCTCTTCCACCCCCTTAGGACGACTCCCACCGCTCCACAGCACCTCCCCCAGTAGGAATTTCTGCAGCGTTCGCAGAACCACCATATCCAGTCCTAACCCAGGCTCAATGAGTGTGTGGAAGAGCTGCCTCTCCCACCTACACTATCTTTTCCCTGCCAGACTCAGCTCAGGCCTGGAATACAGGCATGGGGTAAAACCCTGCAGCTGCAATGCCTACAGATAGTGTAGGGGACAGAACCAACCAGCTAGTCCAGGAGAAGAACATCGTGCCAGAGGGGCATAATGGGTTAACACCCAAGGACAGCAACAGGAAGGAGCTGAGCACAGCAGCCAGAACCAAGCCAGGCACAGCTGGATAAATCCAAACATTGTAGTTCTGCACCTGAAATATAGTAAGTGCCAAGGTTTTAACTGCAACAAAGATCTAAAACAAAGGTCAGAAAACATTGCTAAACACAATGTTAGGTGCAAAATCCAATCTCAGAACCCATGCCCACCCATAACAATTGCAGAGAACACACAGAACAAATTGGAAATCACAGAGCTGAAAGCAATGAATCAATGGCTTCTGAAGTAAAGAAACAAATGCAGAAAGATATAGAGGTACTCAGATTGGAAACGAAAAAAGAAATCCCAGAAATAATAACATCTGCAGTAAACAATCAAATGCAGAAACATATGGAGGAAGGCAAATGCCCACCCAGAACAAGAGCAGAGGACACTAGCCTCGATAGTAAATAAGCAACAGCAGAAAGTTATACAGGATCTCAGAGCGTAATTCGTTTCTGAAATAAAAAAAGAATTCTCAGAACTCATAGCATCTGAAGTAAAGGATCAACTACAGAAACATCGGGAGGAAAACCAATCTGAAACAAAGACTGCAGTAAAACAATTTATAACTGCTTCTAAAGAAGACATTGATTAAAAAAAGGAGATTAGAAAAATGACAGATTCCTTGAATGAGCAACACAGGAAAGAAATAGAAATAGCCTTACTCCTAAGTGAAATAAACCAGAATCATGTGTGTAAACATTACATTGTCTCCTTACTTTAAAAAAAATAAAGAGTTCATAAGATCTTAAAGATACCATAAATATAGTGAAAGGGAAAGAAACTGTTCAAAGGGAAAGGACATCTTTGATGGGGGAAGAGAAAAGACAAGAAAAAGAAAAAAAGATATGCATATATACACAAGCTAAGTTAGATCATTATACTTTTAATTTCTAATTACTTTATTGAAAACTGCAGTTAGTGCTTATATTGGCTGATCAACTTTGCATGTCTGAATCTGGTAATCTGAGCAATTGCTTTGAAGGTAGAAATACACAATATAATAACCATTGTTAATTTACTCTCTACTTGTTTTGAAATTCTGTATAATTTTTATTTGTCTTTCTCTCTTTAAAATAGAACAACATAAAAACAAAACCTAACTATTTTAATATAATGATGTCATCATTTGGTCTAAAGATATCCACACTAAGACCAAAAAAGAAGGAACACAACCATTCAAAACTTGATCAGCCTCTTCTAGGTTTGTTATAAAGAAATGTAATGAATAAGATTTTAAATGATATGGATAAGCTGTAAACAAGTATATTTTTTATTTGAAAATTTTGTATGATAAGGTTTTTACCTGTCCTCTGCACCTAAAAGATGGCAGCAAAACTAAAACACTCAACTACTTACAAGGCAGTATGCTTGTGCCTGTAATCCCAGCTCTGGGGAGGCTGTAAACAGGCAGATCACTATGAGACTGATCTAGTAGTAAGACTCTGAACACTCTTTAGACCCTTCTCTAAAATACAAAAGAGAGAAAGAGAGAGAGAGAGAGAGAGAGAGAGAGAGAGAGAGAGAGAGAGAGAGAAAGTTAGTACAGGATTTGGTTTATTTTTAGAAATTGTATGTTTTGTTATTTTAAACTTTTGCTCTTGGTTTTGTTGAGGCTATGGTGTTACTGTTAAAAAGTTCTTGTTGCTGAAAAGAGACTAAAGTCTGTGTCTTCAACTCTCAGATCATCGTTCCTCAGTAAGTCCCAACTATCCTCTTTGGTCTAACTGGTGCTTTCACATAATGCCTATAACTCTCATTTTTGAGACTGATACTAGATATGAGCCTTTCTACATGAATAGCAGGGATGTCTAGAGAAGTGACAAAAAACAGGCAGAGCTTCCTCTTTGAGTAAGTCCAATCTGGTTTGGGCAGTCTACACAGGTTGCTTAACCCAGTTTTCTTGTCTCTATCTTTTTCTGAACGTGTGAATATATGTAGCTCAATGTCTATTCTTCCCCCAGTGCAATACTGATGTAATTGTGTTCTTTTAGGGGGATATAAAACAAATAAGTTTAGAGATGAGGACAAGAAAAATAAATGGGATAAGAGAACTGCCAATATTTTAGCCTTGGCTCTTCAAAGTCAACAAGGACCCAAGAGCTTTAGATACCATTCCATGAGATCCTACAACTTTGGTGAGTCACTCAGTTTCCTGAGCAGGGAGAATATTGCAAACCAGAAAACAGGAGTCAACCAACATATAGTATGACGAAACAGAGGGTCACCATCATAATGTCTTCCATTCTTCCACAAAAATCCATAATGTCAAACAAGACCATGACACAACCTGACAGTTGACATTAACAAAGAAGCTAAAGGGCTGTATACCTGGGTCTAAAAATAATGCCTAAAGAAACATAACAAACCTTAATAAACAACAAATGATCAATTGTAATTAACATAGATCTCTAAATTTGGTCTTTAATATTCAACAAAAATATAACTAAAACATAAAAAATAATACAATCGTAAATAATAAAAGCTAAACATAAACAGGGGCTCAAATCTTTAATCACTGCTAATACTTTTCAGTGCATCTGTAGCTGAACAATTATGGCTTAGTGACTCACAAAAGCTACAGTAAATCCTTAACAAGAGTTTTAAAGTTCCTTGTCTAAAACTATCATTTAAGCTACCCAAACCTTCATCTTCTTACACCAAAACGTAACAAATTATGACCAAAACCCTAGCAAACTTACAATCAGCTTCCATTAATAGATGGATCTAAGAGCCAGCTGATTGCAATCACTACCTCAATCTTTAAAAATAGTGTCTAATTGCAGCTGTTTTCCCCAATCTGCATTCATTCTAGTAATCATTCATTAATTATATGTGCTTTAGTACTTTAAAATTTTTGTTTATTGCCATCTAGAGGCGGCCAAAGCACCCAGACCCATCACTACTTAAAAGTTCCTTTGTTCCTTTCATACACCCTTACTACATAAATAGCCTCCCTATTGGAAAAATGCGAGGTAAACATCTATACCTGTAATGCTATATGTTGATTATTGTTTGACCTATGTTGTACCCCCATTGTAACTATTGGTATATAAATTATCTCTAAAAAATTGCAACTTACTTCAAAGGCTAACCCTGTCTCTCAAAGACTATATCTAAATAAACCTTTTCCACTTTCAACCTCCCTTGTTCTTTAAAATTCATTCCTTGATGTAAAAAATATAAACTTGACACATCTGACATCTATCAAGTTGACAGTGATACTTTTTCCCCATGAGTAAGAAAGTTAGGATTGACTTCCCTGATGGGAGCAGGATTATGTGCAATAAATAGCTAATGCTTTAAGTCAGCTAAACTCTAGGATGCCATAAAGGTAGATGACTTATTTGAGATTAGCACCCCCGCAAAAAACATGTCTATTCTGACTACTTCAAAATCAAACTACTCTTTTTTTTTCAGAACCAGGGATTTGAACTCAGACCTTTGTGCTTGCCAGGCAAGCACTTATTCTACTGAGCCATCTCCCCAGCCCTAATCAAACTACTCTTATGTAAGAAAATTAATCATCAGGGAAAACAAATGTTCTCAATTGAGACTAAAGGTACACTGACAATTTGTCTTTCTGGTTTTCATAATTTTACGCATTGAAAAGTGCCTAAAAAATTTAGGCATGTTAGTTAGTATGCTCTATAATTAGTGCATAAACCCTCAAGTCACCTATTGTTTAAATACATATTTTGACTTATTTCCTAATCTAAACAGGAATAACACAAACTAATGTGTTGAGTATTTGTAGCACTGCTCTTCTAACATAAGATTTTTACTAAATAAAGGTTTGAAATTGGATATGCACTTATGAGTTAAATAATTGACTATTGATTCAAATTCATCTTAGAATTATGCACATCTTAACATACGTAGATTTTACTCTTGACAATCAAAGCCTTAAATAAAAATCACTCTTAAGCACTGCTTAAATGACACAATAATATACAACTTGAAGTTAATGTTGTCTATTAAGTGTTAAGACAGGTGAATGCTTATAAAGATTCCCTCATATAATATAGAACAACTCAAGTGTGTGTGTGTGTGTATGTGTATGTGTGTGTGTGCGTGTGTGTGTGTGTGTGTGTTTGTATTGGTAGAGATGGAACAAGGGATTTATGTATCCTACAAAAGTTCTGTGTCAGAGATACATCCTCAGTCTTAAAACACTCTGTAAGTAAGCTTAGAAATGAAACACTAGATTAATTCAAAAAATAATATTATTTATTAATTTTAATGAGAAAGAAATATCAATGAGACAGTTTAAAAACAGGATAGTAGGACAGTTACAATAATTAATACATTGTATATTTTTGTCTTCCTACTACTTATTCAGAGTACACGATGCAGGCACAATATCTTGTCTAAACACTATTAGTACAAACCTTTTATCTCATTGAAATAAGAAATTAGCTGTATATCCTATTTTGTATATGTAGATATATATA
>NW_004524885.1:1637736-1644952 GCF_000260255.1 Octodon degus
CAACAGTGGAGAAGGGTTCCTTTTTCCCCACAGCCTCTCAAACATTTGTTGTTGAGTGATTTCTTTATGATAGCCATTCTTTCTGGGGTGAGATGATATGTCAATGTTGTTTTAGTTTTCATTTCGCAAATCGTTAGTGATGTAGAGAATTTTTTTCATATATTTATTTGCTTGTTTAATTTCATTCTCTGAGAAGCATGTGTTCATCTACGATGCCCATTTTGGGATTGGGTCTTCAAATTTTGGAGCCCTAGTGTTGTGTAGTTCTTTATAAATTCTAAAGAGCAGACCTTTTACTGAGTACTCATTTGACATGATTTTTTCCAAATATATATGTTGCTTTTTCACTTTTTTGGTAATTTCTTTTGACATGAAAAAACTTCTCAGTAAGAGCAGGTCCTATTTGTTAATTCTTTCAATGGTTTTCCTTGAGATTTGATTTCTGTCCATGAAGTCTTTGCCTACCCCTATGTCTTCAAGAGTTCCTCCTACTTTCTCTTCGACGAGATTTAGTGTCTCTTCCTTAATGTGTAGATCTTTAATTCATTTTTACTTTACTTTAGTGCATGGTGATAAACTTGGGTCAAGTTTAACTTTTTGGCTTGTAAAGATCCAGTTTTTCCAGGACCATTTGTTAAAGAGTCTATCTTTCTTGCAGTGAGTATGTTTGGCCCCTTTGTCAAAACTAAGGTGGCTGAGTGTGTTCATAGTGGCTTCAGCATCTTCTATTCTATTCCATTGATCCTTGGGTGTATTTTTTTTTTGCCAGTACCATGCTTATCTTATCACAGTAGCCTTGTAGTATAATTTCAAGCCAGTAATTCTAGTGACTCCTGCCTTATCTTTATTACCCAGGATTGCCTTTGCTATTCTAGGTCTTTTCTGGTTCCAGATAAATTCTAGGAATGATTTCTCCACCTCTGTGAGGTATGTTGGTGGTAGTCTGGTAGGGATTGCATTAAATCTGTACAGCGGTTTCGGGAGTATGGCCATCTTCACAATTTTGGTTATTCCTATCCAGATGCATGGAATATCTTTCCATTTTCTGAAATCCTCTACAATCTTTTAAAGAAGTAAAGCCATGCTCTTATGTTGATCTATAGGGGATTAAGGCCATCAGTTTCTGACATTGCCTGTCAAGCAGAAAACCCAATACTATTATGAGCTACTGGACTCTTTTAGAATATTTTGTTGATTTTGGACTCCTTCAATATTCAAATAATGGAACTTAACAAAAAATGGGGATACAGATGAATGTCCATTTTGTAACTGTACATTCAAAGTGGCTAGGATAGATATATAGTTATATTCTCTTAATAAATAGAGGGATTTGTTCTAATGCTGTTTGTAAATAGAATATCATGTCTGATTCTTGTACAGCAATTAACCACTAGGAAGAATGTATGCAGTGTGATAATTATTGAAACTGTCTTACCAATTTGATTTGAAACTCTCTCATTCCTGTTTATTTCTCAATAAAATTATGAAATAAAAGTTTCAAATGTGGAACAAAAAAAAAGAATGCAGTAATCTTCCTTGAAAAGGTCTTTGACTTCTTTAGTTAGATTAATTCCAAGGTATTTCATTTTCCTCTGTGCTATTGGAAAAGGTATTGTTTCTATAATTTCCCTCAGTCTGTTTGTTGTCTGTGTAGGGGAATACTATTGACTTTTGGTTATTGACTTTATAACCTGCTATGCTACTGAATTTCTGTATTTATTCTAGTAACTTCTTGGTGGAGTTTTTTGGGTCTTCCAAATAAAGTATCATGTCGTCTGCAAATAAAGATAATTTAACTTCTTCTTTACCTATTGTTATTATTTTATTTCTTTCTCTTTTCTAATGGTTGTAGCTAATGATTCCAGAATTCAATATTCCTATATTGAATAGGAGTGGTGATAGAGGACATCCTTGACTTGAACAAGATCTAAAAGTAAAAGATTGAAGTTTTTCCCCATTTAGGATTATGTTACCCTTTGGGTTTTCATAAATGGTTTTTACCAGATTGAAGTAGAGGCCATCTATTCCAATTTTCTGTAGGACTTTGAACACGAATGAGTGTTGAACTTTGTCAAAAGCTTTTTCAGCATCAATGGAGATGATCATGTGGTTTTTAGCTTTCGTTCTATTGATATAGTGTTTTTATAGATTTTCAAATGTGGAACCATCCTTGCATCCTTGGGATGAATCCTACCTGGTGATGTTGTATGATCTTCTTGATGATTTGCTGTATTCTATTTGCTAGGATTTCATTGAGGATTTTGACATCTATGTGCTTGAGGGAGTTCGGCCTGAGAATTCAGCTCTGAGTTCCTCTATGACTTTCTACTGTTGCGTATTTACTACCGATGCTATTAATTCATACAATTCAGTTGAGCTAGTGAACTCTGCACTTGTTCATTTTGAGCATTGGGTTTCCTTCATATGTTTCTGCATTTGATTCTTTACTGCAGATGTTATTAATTCAGGGATTTCTTTTTTCATTTCCAATCTGAGTTCCTCTGTACCTTTCTGCAGCCCTTTCTTTATTTCAGAAGCCATTGATTCAATGATTTCAGCTGTGTGCTTCCCAATTTTTCTGTGTTAGTGTCCTCTGCACTTGCTATGGGTGGGCTTCGGTTCTAAGATTGCATTTTGCTCCTTCTCATTGTCATTTTGTGTAGCACTGTCTTCTGACCTTTGTTGTAGATCTTTGTTGCAGTTATAGCCTTCGCACCTACTGAAATTCAGGTATAGATGTACAAAGTTTGAATTTATCCAGCTGTGTCTGGCTTGTGTCTGGGTGCTGTGCTCAGTTCCTTCCTGCTGCTGCCCTTGGGGGTGAACATGTTGTGCCCCTCTGGCAAGATATTTTGCTCATGGACTTGTTGGGTGATTCTGTCTCCTACACTCTCTGCAGGGATTGCAGCTGCAGGGTTTCACCCCAGGCCTGTATGCCAGACCTGAGCTGAGTCTGGAGGGGACAAGCCAGAGTAAGGTGGAGGGTCAGCTCTCCCACACACTCACCAGGCCTGGACTAGGACTGGGCCTGGGGGTTCCCAGAAAGTGACAGAAATTCCTACTTCATGCACGGGTTGTGGTGGGGGGTACTACGGAGTGATGTGGGGCATCAAAAGAGGGTGAAAGAGGGTGTCACCCACGCTGCACCTGGACTTGGTCCAGTAGGTGATGCCAGCACAGGGTAGCTGGAAGCTCTCCCTCACACTCACCTGGACTCAGCTAGGATTGGATCTGGGGGTTGCTGGTATGTGGCAGAAATTTCTACTGGGCAGGCAGGGTAGGCGAGGTGCTGTGGAGTGTTGGAGCCATCCCAAGGTGGTGGAAGATGGTCTCACCCATGCTGACCTTGGGCTGGGACAAGTAGGTCCTGCTCGTGCAGGGTAGGCAAAAGCTCTTCCACACAGTCACCAGCCCTGTGTTATGACCAAGTCTGGGGGTTCCTGGAAGGCGGCAGAAATTACTACTGGGCAAGAGGGGTAGGGGAGGTGCTCCAGTGTCGTGGTGAGTTTCCCAAGTGGGTGGAAGAGGGTCTCCTCACGCTGTGCCTGGGCTGGAACAAGTAGGTCCCACCAGCGCAGGGTAACCAGAAGCTCTCCTATACACTCACCAGGCCTGGGTAGGACTGGGTCTCTAGATCTCCTTCTTAGTTGCAACTTTCCCTAGATTTGGTATCAGTATAATACTTGCCTCCAGGAATGATTTTGGGAGGATTGCTTCCTTTTGAACTTCATTGAAGAGGTTGAGGGGTAAAGGGACTACATCTTCTGTAAATTTCTTGTAGAATTCTGCTGTTAACCCATCTGGACCTGGACTTTTCTTTGTTAGTAGGTTTTTTATTACATCTCGTATTTCACTGACTGTCATTGGACTATTGAGAGTGGTTACATCTTGTCAATTCAGTTTTGGTAATTTGTACCTTTCTAGGAATCTGTCCATTTCTTCTGTGTCTTCTATTCTGTGAGAGTAAAATTCTGAAAGTAGCTATTGATAATCTTCTGAATTACCACTGGGTGTGTGGTAATTACACACTTTTCATTCCTTATTGCTTTTATTTGAATTTTCTTTCCTCTTTTTGATGAGGTTGGCTACGGGCTTATCAATATTATTCAATTTTTTTAAGAACCAGCTTTTTTTCATTAATTCTTTGAAATGTTTGTTTTTTTTGTCTCAATTGTATTAATTTCAGCTCTAGTGTTTATGATTTCTTCCTGTCTTTGGGCTCTGGGTTTGGTCTGCTCTTCCTTTTCTAGTTGCTGACGGTGCAGCTTTAAGGTATTTATTTGTTCCGGTTCTGTTTTCCTAATGTGGGACTTCACAGCTATGATGTACTCTCTGAGAACTGCTTTCATCATATCCCATAAATTCCTATAAGTTGTTCTTGAATTTTCATTCAATGGTAGATATTGTTGAATTTCTTGATTATTTTCAACTGTGAACCATTGATTTCTGAGTAGGGTGTCATTTAATTTCCATGTATTTAAGGATTTTTCTGGTTTCTTTTGTCATTTATTTCCAGTTTCATTGCACTGTGGTCAGATAATATGGATGGGATAATTTATGTTTTCTTGCATGTACCTAAGCATGACCTATGGAATAGTATGTGATCTATTTTAGAAAATTACCCATGTGCAGCTGAAAAAATGTGTATTCAGCTGTGTTTGGATGGAACACTCTGTATATGTCCACCAAGTTCATTTGTTTCAAGCTCTGGCTCTGTTTTGGTATTTCTTTGCTAATTTTTGACCTAGCTTTTTTGGATAAGGGGGTGTTAAGGTCTCCTGTTAAGATTGTAATATTGGACAAGAGATCTTTCATGTTCATTAAGATTTGCTTTATATAATTGGGTGCTCCTGTGTTTGGTGCATACATATATATAAGTATTACCTCCTCCTCTTGGAATTTTGTTTGAACCAGTATAATTGTGGGCTTATTTATTTCATTTGATCATTCTTGATATTTAAGTTGAGACTTTGAGAAAATGATTGGTACTCCTGCCTTTTTTCTGAGGTGCTGGGGCATGTAGTAATTATTCTATCCTTTGACTTTCAGCCTATGAATATCTTTATGAGTTGAGTATGATTCCCGTATACAGCATATTGTGGGATTTTGTTTCCTAATCCACTGTGCCAGTCTATTTCTCTTAATAGGTGTATTGAGTCTATTTACATGGACAGCTATAATTGAGATATATTGAGTTATGATTCACATGTTATTTACCTGTTGTCATTTACTCCTTTTTCTCTTGTGTTAAATTGCTTGCCCTATTTAGTTGGTTGCTTCTGATTTCATTCGTGGAGATTTGATCATTTTGGTCTCACTGCAGAACACCTTTCAGGAGCCTGTGTATGGTTGGCTGTGACATCATGAAATTCTTTAGTTGTTCTTTGTCATGGAAGTTTTTCACGTCTCCATCAAACTTGAAAGAGAGTTTTTTAGGGTATAGTTGTTTGGGTTGGAATTTGTTTTCATAGAGGACTTGAAGCACTCTGCTCCATGCTCTTTATCTCTTCATGGATTGTGAATGGAAGTCAGCCGTAATTCTGGTGGGTATTCATTTGAATGTGATCTACTACTTTTCTCTAGTGGCTTTCAGGATATTATTCTTGAGCTGGATTTCTGGGATCTTTTCTATTATATGTCTCAGTGTATTTTTAATTGGGCTAAGGTTACTTGTCATTATGTATGCTTCAGTTATTTGAATGTCAGTTTGTTTCCTCATATTTGGGAAGTTTTCTGCTATTGCTTTTGCCCATATATTTCAAAGGTCATTTGTTTTGACTCATTTTTTCTTATTGCTGCCTATTATTCTCACATTGTTCATCTCTGCATCATCTTGCAGGTGATGGATTATTTTTTCTGCATCCTAATTTTATTTCTTTGCTTACCTTATCACTATCTGCACCAGAGTTTTCAAGATCTGAAACTCCGACTTCAATTTTACTTACAGTTTTCCAAGCGTGTGATTGAGATTTTAATTCCCTCTATATCTCTTTGACTCTGCTTCATGCGATCTAATTTTTGCTTTATTGCTCATTCAAGGAATCTGTCATTTTTATAATCTCAATTTTTTTATCAATGTGTTCTTTAGAAGCAGTTATGAATTCTTTTACTGCAGTGTTTTCTTCAGATTGGGTTTCCTCCCTGTGTTTCTGTAGTTGAGTCTTTACTTCAGATGCTATGAGTTCTGAGAATTCTTTTTTTATTTCAGAAAAGAATTCTACTCTGAATTCTTGTATAACTGTGCTATTGCTTACTTACTATCAACACTATTAATTAATACATTTGAGCTGAGTCATAGAAAAGAATTCTGCTCTGAATTCTTGTATGACTTTCTGCTGTTGCATATTTACTATCAACACTATTAATTCATACATTTGTGCTGAGCTAGTGTACTCTGCACTTGCTCTGGGTGGGCATTTGTTTTCATCCATATGTTTCTGCATTTGATTCTTTTCTGAAGATGCTATTAATTCAGCGAATTCTTGTTTTCATTTCCAATCTGAATTTCTATGTACCTTTCTGCAGTTGTTTCTTTATTACAGAAGCCGTTGATTCATTTTTTTCAGCTGTGTGATTCCCAATTTGTTCTGTGTTAGTTTCCTTTGCACTTGTTATGGGTGGGCTTGGGTTCTGAGTTTGTGTTTTGTCCTTGTCTTTGTCATTTTGTCTAGCACTGTCTTCTGACCTTTGTTGTAGAATTTTGGTGGTTATAACTTTAGCACCTACTGAAATTCTGGTGCAGATATACAGTTTGGATTTATTTATCAGTGCCTGACTTTCGTCTAGCTGCTGTGCTCAGCTCCTTCCTTCTGCACCCCTTGGGAGTGAGCCTGTTTTGCTACTGGCAAGATGTTCTGCTCCTGAACTAGCTGGATAGTTCTGTCCCCTACACTCTCTGCAGGGATTTCAGCTGCAGGATTTCACCCCATGCATGTATGTCAGGCCTGAGCTGAGTCTGGAGGGGACAAGTTGTAGTAATGGGTAGAGGAAGCTTTCCCACACACTCACCAGGTCTTGGCTATTACTGGATTTTTTTGATCCCCAATACCAGCAGGGGAAAATATGCAATCATTGAGTTCTTGTGATCATTAATTAAAAATTTCACTTTCAATGCTTCCCTTCATAAATATGCCTGCCATAGCAGGAATCAATTATAAATGTGTAGAGAGCTGCGCACAGCCGCGCCCCAAAGATGGCGCTGGCTTCCGCTTCCCAC
>NW_004524885.1:1645052-1646067 GCF_000260255.1 Octodon degus
CACTCTGGGATAGGCTGCAAAAGGGGATATATGCCATAGGAAAGCCCCGGAAGAAGAAGAAGAAGCTTGCTGTAAGGGGCCTGAATAAACTGCTGAAGGAAGAGCTGTGTGTTGCGTCTTCCTTGCTGGCGAGGTCGAGCGCGCCAAGTGGTGGCCCGTACGGGGAACTCCATCTCAAGCCATCAGCTCAGAACCTTCAGCGGTCAGGGGGTGCACCGGTAAGTCCCCGGGTAAGTTGGGGATCTGCGACAAAAGCGGGGTTTAGGGCTCCTATCTGTAAAGTAGGAGCACCAAGGTTCGCCTATGAGGGAATCCAGTTTGCCTATGAGCGAACTCAAAAGTGAAAGTAAGACTTGTATCATGGGCGCTTCTAGTTCGCACCCAATTTTTTTGGCTCTACAAGAGCTACTTCATTCTATAAGGTCAATTTGGAAACTAGGCAGTGGCTGCCTGGAGGATCGTAGTTGTAGTGAGGCAGTGGAAAATGGGAAGGCCGCTCTCAAACAGTTACAAGAGGAAAGGTCTAAAAAGGTGGCTAGTGAAAAGGCTCCCAGTGAGAAGGAAAGGAAGTGGAAAAAGGAGGGAGCTAAACCAAAGAAGAAGTTTTACCTTGACCTCTCAGAGTTGGAATCTTCCAACTCGGAGAGCAGTTCAGAGGAGGACCATGCTCTTGCAGAGGCACTCAAACAGTTAAGCATGATGAGGAAGAAACGAAGGGCCATAAGCCATCTTTCGGGCCTTGGGTGGACCCTACTGCCCCTCCTGCCTACAGGGATACCGAAGGGGGGGTCCCTCCGGATGATCTTTTCACCCAGGGGTGTGGAAGATGGTCCAGTCGGAGCTTTCCTTGGCGTATCCTGTTTTTCAGGACGCCCAAGGTAATAGATACCATGATCCCCTGGACTTCAAGACGATAAAGTCCTTGGCTGAATCTGTTAGAACCTATGGCGTTTCAGCCGCATTCACTGTCTCCCAGGTGGAAGCCTTTAGCCACTACTGCATGACGCCTGGGGAT
>NW_004524885.1:1654001-1666664 GCF_000260255.1 Octodon degus
TTCATTTATATCCCTCTTTTCAGTTCAGTTTTGTCAGAGAAGGGAATTCCATTGCCATTAAACAATTGTAGGCACTTGAATTCAGTAAAATAATCCAATAGAGTCCAATAGTCCATAATAGTCCACAAAACTGGCAATGCCAGAAGTTGTTGACTTCAGCCTTTTACAGCTCAGCATATTAATATGGCTTTACTTTTTGTACATCATGTTTATACTTTTCTCCTGGATTTTTAAGACTAAGTTAAAACAAGACATATATAACTAAAACTGTAACTTCTGTATCTTCCAAGTTCAGTCAAATCCCCTCAAGATTTACCCTGAAACCCTGTACAGCAATTTGTAGATTTTTGGTCAGTTTCAGCCAGGTGGATGAGTCACAGATATTGCTTGATCAATTTTTTATCTGTGAAAGGCTGAGAGAATGTTTTCTCTCTAGGTGACTCTCCTTAGGCACACTATTCATAGTTGATCACTTTCTTTTATGGCCTTGAACAGAAAATTTGGGGCATCATTGAGTTACAGGATTTTACAGTACAGGTTCACTTATGTCCTGAGTCCTCACTGACATTGAAGGACTAGGGCCAACATGTTGGCTACTCTTGTAGCTCTTCTTTTTCTCTAATATTTTGGTATGTAAATTTAAGCTGTTAACCCTCCAGAAGAGATGCTTAATGATATTATTATGCGACAACATAGTCATTTGAGCTTAACATCACTATTTGTTTAAATATCAAGTGCCTTAGACATAATATGGAGCAGGTATTTTCCATCAATCATTGATATGCTAAACTTTAAATCCCTACTGAATGTGAAAAAATAAACAAATAAATAAAAAATAAATAATTAAAAAATTTACACAGAAATTTAGAAATCTAACCTTATACAACATTATAGCGGGACAATCCTATGACATTTTTTTCCTTATCTCTTGTTTTCTTTTATTATCTTTTTTAAAAACAAACATTAACTTCAGAGAGAGTATAGCACTAACTGATATGACATTAGACGCAGTACGGAATAAGAAGACTAGAATGACAGGCATTCCAATCATGAACCTAGTGTTACACATTGCTTTCCTCTGTGCAGTTGCTCAGTTCACAAGTATCAGCATATGTGTTTGGTCAGGTGGAGAATCCTACCAATTAACTGCTAGTTTCAAACACCTGATGGAGATTCACAGAACCATTGACTTAACCATGTTGTGTATATAAATGTATGGTATTTTCCCTGCCTTGTGTCCTAGTTTTTCTCCTTTCCCTCTCTTTGTCATTTAATGTTTAAGTTCTTGCTTTCCTTTTAATTGTGTTATACCTTTCAAATTTTATTTCTTCTTTAGAGTTCTTACATTAGGGAGACTATATGATTTTTACACATGTGGGCCTGGTTCACTTCACTGATGAGTATATCTTCAAGTTGCAACACTTATATATAAAAGCTTTGATTTTATCATTCTTTGTAACTGAGTAGTACCGCATTGTATACAAACACCATAACTTTTTCATGCATTCCTCAGGTGATGGGCATTTTAATGATTTCCAAGATTTGGCTATCAATAATTGTGCTGCTATAAACATATGTGCAATTAGATCACTATGATATGATGTTTTCAGCACCTCTGGGAAAATTCCAGGTAAGGGGATGACTGGTTTGAATGGGATTTCCAGTCCCAGTTTTTGAAGGAGTCTCCATACTGATTTCCGTAATGGTTGCACCAGTCTACATTCCCATCAGCAGTGGATAAGGATTCGTTTTTCCCCACAGCCTCTCCAACATTTGTTGTTGGTTGATTTTTGTATGATAGCCATTCATTCTGGGGTGAGATGTTATTTTAGTGTTGTTTTTATTTGCATTTCATAGATGGCTAGTGATGTGGAACATGAGTTATTTGGATGGCCCTTCCATCAAACTGTAAAGAGCATGAATTATTTGGACAGCCCCTCCATCACACTTTAAAGAGAGTTTTGCAGTGTATAGCAGTCTGGGCTGGTATTTGTTTTCTTTTAGGACTTGAAGTACTTTTTTCCACGTTGCTCATGACTTGTAGTTTTGTGAAAAGAAAGCTGCCATTATTCTGATGTGTCTTCCTTTAATATGATCTGTTTCCTTTCTGTAGTGGCTTTTAGTATATTGTTCTTGTGCTGAATTTCTGGGATCTTAACTATTATACATCTGGGTGTGTTTTTAATTGTGTTGATGTTATTTGGAGCATTTCTATATGCTTCAGTTTACTGAATGTCAGATTGTTTGACCATATTTAGGAAGTTCTCTGGGAATTTTTACTTAAATTTGTTCCCCTAATTTCTATCTGCTGACCTCCCTTTTATGTCTATAGTCTTCCTGGCAAACTAGTTCACCCAATTTACCTGTTGCTATCTCTCCCAATTGAGAAAGAAAAAGAGGATCTCTCAAAAATCTGGATCTAGCAATGTGTCTCTGCTTAACATGTCGGATCTATCAAATTTGAAGCCATGAAGATTTGTCTGTCTTGGTCTGGCTGCTGTGCTCAGTTCTTCCTGCTGCAGCCCATGGGAATGAACCTGCTTTGCCCCTCTGGCAAGATGTTCTGCTCCTGGGTTATCTGGTTTGTTCTGGTCCCTAGCCTTTCTGCAGTGACTTTAGCCACAGAGTTTCACGCTAAGACTGTCCTACAGAAGAGGTTCTTGTGAGTGTGTGGATGGTCCCACACACTGGTTCGGATTGGTTGGGGGCTGTAGGGCATTCAGTGGGCTTGGAGGAGTGAAAAGTCTCACACACATGTGCCAGGTCTGGGCTGGGGTTAGAGGGGATCTAGTGGGCCTGGTAGTGATGGGGATATTTTTACTTGACTCTAGGAAAAATTAAGGCGGTGTTTATTTTTTGACTTGTACATGTAACTGAGTTGGCAAAGTAGACCTTTCAATACTAACATCTTCATCCAAACATCCTCAGGTTGAGAACAAAAGGTGCAATATCTTACTCTACTTAGCTCAAGATGATTGGGCATAAAAGTAACAGCTCTCTCAGAAAACTAGCATATTTAATAGAAATGTCCAGATGTTGGTTCTAGGAAGACCTGTCTAGTTTCTCTTCCCCAGGGAGAAAAGAAGCATGGAATAGAGCATACCATGAAACAAAACAGCTTGAAAATTTCCATATCTGTTCTCTTCCTTACACACTAGAACACAGAGAGTTTGTGGCTTGCAGCAACAGGAGGCTCCTCCATCTCCTTTGGAGCTAGATTTGAATAAATATTTTCCTCTTTATTTTACCAAAATCAATGCTTTTACTTCTTCCTTGCAGAGCTACAAGTAGTAGAAACCTGATTTCCCAGTAACAAGATATGTTGTGCAAGGTCAAAAATCATTGTTTGCATTCAAGTAAAACATCAAAGTAATAACAAAGGATGTTCCACAAATCTCAAGTGTTGAAAAGATTTTAGTTCTTGTTAATGTTACCAAATATTAGCTTCATTTCTTGGACACTAGTTCTAATTGATAGAGTCATACTACTAGTCTGAATATGAAGGTGTAATTCATGCTATGTGAATTCATAGTTTGTTTCAACCAATAGTGATTTCTGAAAATCAAGAGTTGTTTATCATTTAGATTTTAATTTTATCTCTTAGTTTTTCAAATTCCACCTAAGATATTTATATGATCCAGTAAATTTGCTTACATATATGCAGATTCATGTATATGTAATTCTATGGATTATTTTAACATGGAAATCAGAACAAAGCATGTCTTGAATTAAATAGACATTTCACAATGTCAAATGTATTATCACATAGCACAGAAGACACAAACTGATACAATTCCTAAATTACTCTACAACTTACACAATAAAACTTTTTATCTGCCTTTTTTCAAAGGGCTTCAAGGAATTTTGGATTTATCTTTTATGTATATATACATGTCTATACTATATTTCTTCTAGTATAGTAAACAGGCTACAAATGTATGTATCCTTATAGAAATCAAAGTGATTCTTTTCGTTTTTTTTTTTGATCAAGGAATAATTTTATTTTCTAATTTTATTCTACAATACAAACATAACTTGTTAGGATTGTGTCCACCTAACTCCCCAGTGGACTTTTTTTTTCTGAATTCCAGGTTTCCTTCTAATTAAAAGTTCAACCATCTTCAAAGTATCTGTTGAGAACAGAAGTGAATTGAACAGCATCACTCTATGCACATATTTTATAAGACTCCTTTCACCTTTCTCATGGAAGCTTTTCAAAATTTCTCCATTCCTTAGAAAATTTCTGTATTCACTCAATTCTTTCCTCTTATTAGGTAAATTTGTTCATCCTCAGATGGACAGAAAAACTTGTCATCCAAATGCAAATGACAGAGGACTCTAAAAATAATTAAAAGTGTATATTAAATAGAAAACATTATTCACTGGCTATCCATTGCTTTTCCTCATAATGGTGGATTTCTAAGTGGTCTTATTCAGAAGCCATTTTCAAAAATTAAAATTTTTATGAAAATAAAGATGGCATATCTATATTTTTAAAGTAAATATTACAAAAATTTTATACTGATTCAGTATTCAAAATAATACAAGCAGAATAACCAATTTCTAAGCCATACCTACTAAAAATACTATGGTTTCTAGTATTTTTCTTTTCTTTCATAATTTGTTTTTTTTTATTTACTTTTTTGTGTGTGTGATACCAGTTGTAGACCTCAGGATCTTAAGCTTGCCATGCAGGTGCTTATGCTGCTTAGCTATAGACCTGGCCCTTGTTTTCTTTTGCTTTGAGTCATGGTTTCATTATGTAATTCAGGCTGGCTTAGAGTTCACTATATAACTCTGGCTGCCTGAAACTCACAGTGGCCCTCCTGACTCAGCCTCCCAAGTGCTGGGATTATAGGCATACACCACCATGCCCACTTCCCAAAGTGTTTACTTTTTCTCAGAAATCTCTGTCATATCTCATAAGACTCATTATATCTCACAAAAGGATGTTACCAGAATTTGTATTAAAGGTGCGGTCAGCTAGTACTTAAGTGTAGTAATTAATCTCTCTTTGTTCAATTTAATTGTAAAGAAGTTGAATGCATGCAACAATATATCTATCAGAATGAATAGATATTGATTGATACACACTCAAACTGAATTTTTTTTCTTTTAAATCTTTTATTTTATTGAGAAACTAATATCAATGAGATAGTTTCAAAGCTGAGAAATAGGACATTTTCAATAATTAATACATCGCACATTGTTATCTTCTTAGTGGTTATCCATAGTACAAGAAGCAGACAGGATGTTCTGTCCAAACTCTATTACTACAAATCTTTCTTCTCACTGAATTAAGTGAAAGTAGCTGTATATCTATCCTAACTATTCTATATATACAAATACAAAATGGTCCTTCCTTTGTATCTTTTTTTTTGTTTAGTCCTGTCAGAGATGGGTATTCTATTGGCATCTAAATATTATATGTGCTTGAATTCAGCAAAACAATCCAACACAGTCCAGCAGTTCACAACCGTAGTGGATTATCCACAGAAGTTGTTGACTAGAGCCTTTTACAACTCAGCATATTAATATTGCTTTTCTTTATATACTTTGTTTTTATACTTTTCTGCTGGATGGTTAAGACCAAGATAAAGCAAGACCTATATAACAAGGACAGGACAAACCATACACTTGTATGCACAAGATGGGCAAGACAATGATCATGAGAAACATCAGCAGGTTTTTGAAACTAGCAGTTAATTGGTAGGATTCTCAACCTGAATAACTATATATGCTGATACCTGTGAACCAAGCAACTGCTCTGAAGTTAGCAATGTGTAATAGAAGGGTCACACTTGGTATGCCTGTCATTCTGGTCTTCTAAATACATACTTCTTGTCATGATGTATCAATTATGACCATACTGTCTCACAACCAAATTGAAAATTTTACCCAAGCAATTTAATCTCAATCCAGCTAAATGCAAAGCCTGTTAAATAGTCAATTGCTTGGAAGTGTTAAGCTACTTGGTATTTTCTCAGGTGAAACTTAGATATCAAACCATTTTTGAATAAGCTACCACATTGATTTCATAATCATAATTATCAATAACTCTACATATGCCAACATTTATATACATCATTGAAATATAACTTTTCCCTATGATGTTCATGTTTCAATCTTTACTTTTGGCTTGTAAAGCAACTGGTCACAACAGATTCATCAGTAATTTACTTTGCCTTAATATTATTGGAAACTTTTCAACACTAAAAATGATGTATTGCTTTTGAGGTTGACAGAAACATAAGACTATATGGAAGCAAAACAGGGTAACACCACCTATTTTATTAAATGTGACTCAATAATGGCTTTCATATTCTGCTATTTCTATAAGTTTAACTGTAAAACATTAACTGGACAGATGATTTTTTTTCATTTATTTGTTGTAGTCAGGCTGAGAGTTACAATGATCTTGATAAACAGAACAGCCTTTGCATCAAATCTAAAGAGTTTAAAGTGACTCTATTTAAATGCCCCTCAAAAAATCTGTATCCTAGCTAGTACTAAAATTTAGAGATTGGTTAAGTCTATGATACTGTGAATTCTGCTGTACTTGACCAATTTTTGAGACAAATAAGGAGAGATAGTCACTATAATTTTGATATTTGTCATTAGTACCCCACATAGCATTTTACTGATTTTTTTAAATTTGGTTGTTGACATCCGTAACTGCAATGCAACATCTTGCATAAGGGCTTACTGTCTCATTCACCATTATAAAACTGGTGCCTAGCATAATTCCAATATTTGAAATGAATTAGATCTTTAGTATCATGAGAAACTGTTATCAGTAACACAAGTTCATTTTCTTATAACTGATCAAATCTTAAAACATCCATTTATTTGTGCAAAAAGGAAAAAAGATTTATTCAAAGATAGCCCCAAAGAGAGGGAAGGAGCCATTTATCTCAAAAAATCTCACTGTGCACAGATGAATGGAGGTCTTTTATAATAAGGAGTAGAGTGGATGGGGAGCAGATAATTCAGGTCATTGTCTTTCCAATTTCTAGCCATCTTTGGTTTCTTTCTTGTTGAAAGGAAAGGTGAGCTTCAGCCTCTTCGGGGCACCATCTGCATATCCTGTCACAACATTTGGCCTAAGGGGAGAAGGAGGTAGCTATTTAAGCCTAGGCCTGAGGAACACTGCATAAGGGAAAAAAAGGTTCTTCTTTGCAGTAGTGGTTACAATATTTGACACTAATGGTGAGGAAGCTCAAATCACATATGAGTAACCAATGGCTTTTGGTTTTTTTAAATTATTAAACTCAATGTAAGAAGTAAAGTAATACAACAATTTTAAACACATCAGGCATTTCATAGAATGCTTAAATAAGGCAATATGGATAAGTATCATGAGAAAATCTCTGTAAAGTGATTTCATTTTAGCAACTTTAATGCTCACTCAAATTGTACATGACTTATTTGTGTGTTACCTTATAAAAGTGAGTATATCTCTGTCATTTGCAATACTTCGGATTGATACATTAAATATAAAACTTGTATCCTTACCCTGATATTAGGTTTTAGAATGCCAGGGCCTCCTTCTAGGGGTGGTTTCTAGGTTCTTTCTGTCCTAAAAGTAGAATGGTCAAAATAAAAACAAATTGTAGCAAAATTTTATTAAAGATATGAAAAAGTACAGCTCTAAAAGGCAAGGCTTGCTCAAGTAGAGCAGAAAAAGAGATCTTCTGCTTGTGAAAATAGGCTTTTGTAAGAGACAACAGTAGCAAAGACCTTAATGAAAGGAATCCTTTTTGTATCCCACTCCTCAGGATGAAGTCAGATTTAGGCTCTCCCATCCAAGTGAGCTCAAGTTCTGGCAAGAAGTCCACCACTGAACTTTAGAAAGTATTTTGCATAAGTGTCTTGGGATTTTGTAAATAACAGAACACACTGTAGGCAAAATAATGGTACACAAATAGGATATAGGTTCTAAAGAGTTAATCTAAAATAACCTAAAGCAAGGGATTAAGTAACTTAACATATCAAAGGGCCCAAGTAATTAGAAAACTGAAAATTAAAGCTTAGTAAAATATAAAACACAAAAACATATCGGTAACCAATGAAAGAGATTTGAAATAAAGTAAAATACAAAACATCTTGCTTTCTAGACATCAAAGGCATATGTATAACAAAAACCATCCCTGCCTTTTGCTCCATACACTGTTTCCCAAAACTGTATAAAAGAGCAGTTCACTTAAGGATCTGATTATTTTTTCCCCTTTTCCAGTCATGGAGGGTGCTTTTTTATTTTATTTTTTCTAATAAATACAAATTTGGTCATTCCCCACAACTTGCCATTTGCTATTTTCTTAATTTCAATCTTCATTGCCCCAAAACAAAAATCTAAGAACAAAAGTGATATGTTGCTATATCTTTGATGCCCAATTGTAGGTGTCCTTTGGTGTTGGTTTCTTGGTGTATCACAGGGAGAAATGGTGACAGGAAACAGGAAAACTTTAACAAGAAGACAAGAGTTAGATTTAGGTGGAGGTCTGTTTGCTTGATTGGCAAAGGACAACAGAGTAACAGTAGGAGTACTTGTTTGTACCTTTGCAAATTTACAAGATTCAAGGTTGCCTAGTAACTAATAGCCAACAATGTCCAGGCAGGATGTTTTTCTTAAGAATGAGGTAGCTTGACTGCTTTAGGCAATGAAGACTCATCTTTCCCTCCCACATATGATCAATTTCCAGTTTCAGTGGCTCCCAATTCCTATCATTTTCTATATAGAGACATAGATGTGATAAATGGCCAAAAATACACGGGCACAATCTTTGTCTGACCCTTATAAAATTCTAAAAAACATTTGTTTTTCAACCAGATAGTTAAAAGCTCTTATACAAGGTGACACTCTTAAAGAAGACGGCAGGTTGACTAGCACCTCATGCTTAAACTCCCACTGAAACCAGTGGAAATGTTAGCCAGACAGGTCGTATACTCCTTTCCAAAGACACATCTCTAGTTACACTGATAGGGTCCAGACAAGGACACTAATGAAAAGGAGTAGATGATGCTTATTTTGTTTTATTTCCTCTTTTCAATTGTTTGTGCTTTTTCTCTTATTATTTTCTAATATAATTCTTTCTTTTTTCTTTCAATTTTTATTTTTTTATTTTTTTCATTTTAGTGAGAAAAGATAAAATAGCAATGAAACAGTTTCAAAACAGGTTAGTAGGACAGTTACAATAATTAATACATTGCATATTGTTGTCTTTGTAGTAGTTATTCAGAGGACAAGATGCAGACATGATATCTTATCTCACAAATATTAGTACAAACTTTTTTTTCTCAATGTACTAAGAGAAAGCAGTTGTATGTCTATCCTAACTATCATATATATATATATATATATATATATATATATATGTATGTATAAGTATATTTTCCATCAAAATGATCCTTTATTTATATCCCCCTTTTTTGTTTTATTTTGTTAGAGATGGGTGCACCATTGCAATTAGAGAAGCTGTAGTTGAAGAAGTCTTTAAGGGACCTTTTCATACTTGATGCCAATCTAAAGAAAAAGGTTCAAATCAGCAACTTCTGATAATTGACCGTTGTGTTGATAGCTACTATTATGGACTACTGCACTATATTGCATTATTTTGCTGAATTCAAGTATCTTCAAATTTTTCATGTATGTATCTGGTAGTAAGAATAAGTGGTTAGAAGACAACACTATGCATTATAACAAATACTATGAAATACATATTACTTTGTTAAGCAAAATTCTGTATCACTTGTAATTTTTTGTTTTAATAGTATTTCATACTCTCTTTAGAAAGTTAAAAAAAATAATATAGGAATTATTTTGCATAGATCACAGAGGACATGTTGGTAGGTCACAAAGGACATATCAAGAGATAACAACCTGTCCACCCCCAGAGCTAGTAGGTCTCAGAGGACATGCCAATAAGTCACAGCAGTTCCCTATGGACACATCAGAAGGTCACAAGCAGTCTCCCAATGACATGTGAGTAGATCATAGAAGATATGCCATCAGGTCATCAGAAGGTCACAGGACACATCAGCAGTCAAGAAGTTACAGAGGACATCTCAGCAAGCCACAAGCCTACATTTTCTCTGATCCATTCCCTCAAAAGCCTACACAACAATGCTGGATAAAAGCCTATCATAATGGACATATCTGTTCTGCTTGCACACAGAAGTCTCTCAGGTTTAGCAATTAATCTCCTTGGACTGTTGTGTTCATTTCCCTTCTTTCCTGGTCGTATGGCACTGAAAGCTCTGAGTTAGATCCAGAACAAGGGCTTTATTTCTGCAACCTAGGAAACAGTGGGTGGCAGCAGCTGATCCTGGGCTTACTTCTAGATCCTGAGGGTCTCCTGTTTCTCACCCTGTTTTCTCTTACTCAAAGAGTTTGACATATGTGCTCAACCATCCTCTGTGGTAGGACTATGAGATGCTTGTCAAGGCTACCCTTTAGTGAGCCCTCAAATACTCTGGAAAAGGGCCTAGGGAGATAGCTCAACAGCATAAGTACCTGCCTGGCAAGCACAAGATTCTGAGTTTGATCACCAGTACTAAATAAAAAATCCTGAAGACAACTTTTAAAACCCCAACCACCTGACTATGTAAACAACAGTTCCTTTCCCCAAAACATCCTTTTCATGAACTTGTGTCCAAGAATTATCCTGTTGAACTTCAAACCAGACCTCCATTTCTGGCTGCTTAACTATCTCCATTCCTGGAAGCGTAAGATTATGGCCCAATAAAATTTTCTTGGCACTCATTGAAAGCTGACCTACCATTTCCCCCTTTTCTTCCTAAATTTTACCTTCCTCCCATTCTCTATTTGAGAACACCAAAAAAGGGGGACTTCTTCACTTTGACAAGGGGATGTTTCCTTTCAGCAGGAAGGACTATCTTGTTTGGTTCTTGGAGCTTATAGGCTGCTGTCTGGAAGAGGCCAATTGCAGGGATGGGTCTTGGTGATCTGTTTTCCAGCCCTGGCTGCCTTTCTTACTTCCCATCTCCACAATGGGCAAATTCTCCCTCCATAGCTCAGGAACACTCCCCCTTGCTGTCTCCTGCATAATTTTTCTAAATTGGAACTAAAAACAGATATTAATACAAAAATATTTATTTTACTCCACCTTCATATGTCTCCAGTATGGAATTGTTAACTGGTCATTCTGGCCAGCTGAGGTTACTTTTGATTACCAAATTCTCTAAGTCCTTGAGAACTTCTTCCAGAAAAACAGCAAATGGTCAAAGTTTGTCTATGTCCAAGGCTTTTTTTCCTCTGCTAGCAACCTTCCCACTATCGTACTCTTCTTTCTCCAAGTTCTTTTTGCTAAAAAAAAAAAAATCACCTTCTAACCCCAAAACACTTCATACTCATGCACAACACAACATTATCATGCCTTTATACCCTTTCTGCCCTCTATTGATGAATTCAGTCCAAATCACACTTGCCTGGCTATCACATCCCATGTTCTTATAAACTTTAACCAGACCATACCCACCACCATCAGACCTTATCTTGTCCAAGTGTTCATCCTCTTCTCAAAAAATCTACCAGCTTGCTCACTACCTATGGCCCAGGCCCTCATCAAACCACTTTTTCTTTCCCTCATACATGCTCTCATAATCTTTCTTCTCACCTGATATCTATCCAAACCACTCCCCATCTTATCCTACCCTTTGTAAAATAGCAAGTATTGATGCTTTTTTGTGTTCATGCTTCTTTCTATTGATCAAGAGTATTTCTTACAAAGAATGGGATCCTTTTTGGAAAACTCCAATAAAAGTCAAATATCAAATCCTGAAGTCTTTATTTAAAACCCCAGCTAAAATCTCTGCCAAAGTCTCCACTTCACATTGATTTAGTAACTGTTTTGGCTGTGTCAATCCTGGCCCAATCAAAACTTGGCCTAGGGGGCAGGGAGATGGCTCAGTGGAATAAGTACTTCCTTGGCAAGAGCAAGGACCTGAGTTCAATCCCGGATTCCACAAAAAAAAAAAAAAAAAACTCCTACATGGGCTGGTGAGATGGCTCAGTGGTCTAAATCACCTACTTAGAACAAGCTTAGCAAAGCACAGGGACCGCGGTTCAATCCTCCAGCACCACATGCCAGCCAGTCCCGCCCCCTGGTGGGCTGAGCTGGCCACACACACACACACACACACACAAACACACACACAAATAAATAAAATTAAAAAAAAACCTCGGCCTAATCCCAGGCATTCTACAAGGACATATCTGAACTGCAAACAGTGGACTCTCTGGACAATGGATAGCATTCTAAATACATAAGCCCCTCTTCTGAGTTCTCTGACCTCTGGATGACTTGGAAAAGACCTGTTTGCTCTCATGGTCTTATATTAATTTGCCAATAGATGTGGCCCAGACACCAAGGCACCTCTTTTACAGCATCAATGGATCAACAGGAATAATTGTGGCCAAAACAATTTTCCTTTTTCATCAAGTCAGGGGACAGATTCTGTTGTCATTCAATATTCAGGTCATTTGATTCTCTCTTCTATATCAGTTGTTGGAATAAAGGGCCTAAGAGAAACACAAGACAAGACTCCATCCTTGTACCATTTCTTTCTTTATTCTTTTTCAAAGTTTTATTGATAAACAGCAATGAGACAGTTTCAAATCAAATTGGAAGTACAGTTTCAACA
>NW_004524885.1:1667580-1699636 GCF_000260255.1 Octodon degus
TTTTAAAAATAGGATAAAGAATTCTATGCTTCTCATGTTTGCACATAAGTCCAAAAATCTCACCATATACAACCTTGAAGAAGGACAGTCCCACAATATTCCTTTTCCTGTCTCTTGCTTTCATTCACCACCCCCTTCTTCTTGAACATCCACCTACCCAAGTGACATTTTAGCAGTAACTGTCATGTCATGACAAACCACCCATATTCAGAATACCACAATGACAGGCACTCCCAAAATGAAACCACTATTACAAATTACCATCTGCAGTGCAGTAGCTTAGTTCACAGGTATCAGTATATATAGTTAGTCAGGGTGAGAATCTTTCCAATTATGTACCATTTCTTTAAACCATATAGCTTCTATTCATTCATTTTTGTAAATGACCCACTGCCATATTCCCCTTTTGAGAAGAGATGCCCTCAATTGCATGGGGATATCTATCTATCTATCTATCTATCTATCTATCTATCTGTCTGTCTGTCTGTCTGTCTGTCTGTCTGTCTGTCTGTCTGTCTATCTATCTATCTATCTCCTCACTTCTTCCTGAGCCCTTCTTTAAACTACCAATTGTGCCCCCTAATGAAACACTCTCTTCTGAAGTGGTCCAACACATCAAATAAAAAGTTAAACCTGCTGTTTGTGATTCAGAAAACCCTCCCATAGCCTTACACTGCAAGCCACTCAAAATATCCATGAAGGAATGCTATTCAAGATGTAACAGTAAACCAAAACACCCTTATCACCAATAGCCATCTTAACTTCCAACTCATTATTAACTGCCCTAAAGCCCAAATTTTCACCTTACCCAAACTTCCACAACATTTATGCCCTTCACTTTTTAAAATCTAATGGATGAATTCTTATGATTAGCACAGGATCTTCAAAAGATTAATGAAGCTGTTGTTCTCACTAATGCAGTGATCCCTAACCTGAACATTCTGCTCTCCCATATCCCCTCCAGTACTCAACAATTGACTGTTTCACCAGTCAAAGATGCCTTATTTACAATTCCCCACAGTGCTGATCCCCAACAACTTCTCACTTTTAACTGAACAGACCCCATACCTCTGTTCACTCAAACACTCACATGGACAAGTGTTTCCCAGGGATTTTGGGATACTGTACACTTGTTCAGCCAACCATTACAAAAGGACATTTAATCCATTGACCATATCCACAGTCACCTGATACAGTAGGTCAATAGCTTTCACTTTGTGGACTCAATATGACCCTATGTCCTTCACTACCTCTTGTCTTAAATTCTTGAGGAAAAGGGGCTAACGTATCTCAGAGCACAAGCCCTGGATGGTGCAACAAATTGTCATGTACCTCAGCCTTCACCTCACTTATACCACTTGTTGCATATCTCCCTCCCAAGTAGGCTTTTAACAATATTTCTCTCCCCTTCACGAAATGAAATCTCCTTTCATTCCTCAGACTTCTTAATTAAATTGGACTTTGGATCTCAAATTTCTCACTCACTGCAAATCCCCTCTTTGAGACTTCACACAAATAGTCCCTAGAAAGAGTTCCAATAAGAGAATTAAATCATATTTTCTTTTAATCCCCTCAGTTGGGCACTCAAGTCTCCCTCTTTGATCTTATTCAATCTTAGTAAACATTTGTGTAATGGAATAAGTAATGATCAATTTATAACACCCAGATGAACTGAATAAGCCTGGTTCTTGGTGGACAAGGCCCACATGGAGATTGTTGTCAAAAGTATAAAAGGAGAACTAGAGGAGAAGATGGTGTGCTGTTGATTGTCCTGAAGAACCTTGTCATGCTGGTTTTCCTGATATGAACTCAGGAGTTTTCTTCTTCAGAGTACCTAGGGTCCTTGATGTCACTTAGTATAGCTGTGATTCTCCAGGAAGGAGCTCTGACACTTATCTTGAGCATCATTTCCTGGCTCCAGGGCAAATCCTTCTTGGTTGCAAAGATATTTCACCACATTGGCATAGACTTTCTTACTTCCACCACTGGCCTTTGGACCTTCCCAGGAATGATCCTTGATACAGACTTCCATGAGACATTGCTGTGGATTCTACAGCTATAGTTGAACACATGAAGGACATTTCCACGGGATCCAGGCCCTCAGCTGAACTCTTTGTGTCTCTGGTGTTTGGTCAGATCTTTTGGACTTTTCTCCATTTGACTTTTTTGGCATATATTATAAAATAATCGTATAGATTGTGTGTCCTATATTAAATAATATATTCACTTACTAACCATGACAGTAACATTTTCTATTTCTGGCCAGCAAGAAAGGACAAGCATTAGGGCTGCTTGCACAGCCAGCTGGAGATTCCAACCAGCCAGTTGCCTATTAATCGAAACAGCTTAACCTTACAATAAGTGGTTGGCCTCTCATTTTAAGGTCTTAGCATTAGCTGCACTTCTTATCCCTGAGGCCCAAAAATTACGCTCCACAAGCCCTTATATGTAAACACTTCACACATCCTCTCCAACCTTCTCAGCCATTGTGCATTAAAACTTCTCCTTGTAGCCCGAATTCAAGTCCTACTCTCTGAGCTCTTACAACCCTCTGTCACCTTCTACTCATCTATCCTAAATATTGTCAACCTTCTAATATCTGTTTCTCTAAGTTCCATCACCCAACATTATCTCACTGAGATGCTTGATTTTATGCTCACACAGTTCCATCTCATAACCTTGGAAAATATTTCAAGGGCACCTGACTGTTTTATTGATGGAAGAACTTAAAAGATAATCCTTTCCCAGGCAGATTCTGTGATCAATGAAGTCTATCATGATAGTCAATCTTCTTACCCTTATTGAGAAGTAATCAAAGTGTCAACCTTCCCCACAGGGACAGTTTTAGAGCAAGCAGAACTCATTGCACTCACTAGAGCTCTCACTAATGAAAAAGATAAAACCATCAACATTTCACAGACTCTAAATATGCATATAATATCCTATGCTGAAATGAAAAATCTTCCAAAGAACAAGACTCTTACCTGCAAACAAGTTTACCCCTATAAAAATGGGCCCCTAATTTAATACCTTTGCGAAACAGCACTTCTACCCCTAAGAGATGCCGTCACTCACTGCAAGGGATATCAAAGACCTAACTCACAGAATGAACATCTTAAGCGTATGATTTATAGAAATAACAAGACTGATAGACTAGCATATAGGCATTTATACCAATTCTCTCTATTTCTCATTTTCTGAACCCTCTTACATATTCTTACTCAACCCAAGATATACCTCTACTCAAAGAATAGGAGACATGACAAGAGGAACAGTGGTGGTCTCTCCATGAAAATTGAACATTCCTGAAATCTTGACAAACAAATTTATTTCATCTTTCCATGACCAGTTCCATGACACATTATTCCTTTTGCTTCAATTCCTACAAATTCACATATGTCTCACCCTTAGATTTAGAATGTTTCTGCAGAAGATTATCACTCATTACACTACATGCCAAGCCTATAAATTCCAGAGAAACTTCAGATCAACTCCCTTTCTTACCCATCAAGTCTGGATATTTAACTCAGGCACTGGTTGCTGAATGGACACTACTCCCATCTTCTATGAAAAAGAAAAGTAAAAACAAAACTCCACTCAGGAGTGTGTGGCAGGAAGATCATTGTGAGTTCAACACCATCCTACAAAGTGAGCTCAAGGCCAGCCTAAAGTCTGTAGCAAGACCCTGTCTCAAACAAAATAAAAAAGTGCAACTCTATCTCCTTTGCCTAGTCAACAACTCCTTAAGATGGATATAGGCCTTTAATATAAACAAAAGTTCCTTTACAGTAGCACATATCCTACTCACTTGAATCATCCACCACTTCAGGCTCTTAACTTCAAACCAGTAATGCACCTGAATTTACCTTACAGATCACCCAACAAGTATCCTCCTCTGTAACTATAACCTGATAGTTTCACATGCTATATCAGCCCGTCCTCAGGTAAGATGCAAAATGCTAATCACCTTCTTAAACAAAACCTGACCAAGTTTTCTCTTCAGGTCCCACTTTTGATGGAATAAACTCCTACCCTCAGTCCTTTTCAAACTCATAGCTCTTCCCTGGAAACCACTTATGCATTGCCCCTTTAAAATTCTATATGGAAGGCCCTTCACTGACTCCTTATTCCATACACATATACAAACCTATTCTATTCTCTTTCAAATTTTTTTTACTTAGTAACTATAGACTTCTCATTTGCTGCTATTCTGACTCCACCCTCCTCAAAACATCCAAAAGCCTAGACACTCTCATTCCTACCTCCCTAAAACCTGGATAATAGGTATATATAAAGCTATCCTAAACCCCTCAATAATTATAATGAAAACAGATAAGACCCTCTCAAGTAATCCAGACCACACTAACAGAGGAAAAATTGAAAAATCTTTCTTCTTGGGTCCAATTGTCCTCTCCAGAAATGCTCTCCTTTTCCAGTGCATATTAACTTGATCAATGTCCCTGAAGATCACCAAACTGCCTCCTGTGCCTGAAGAGATTACATCAACAGGCTCATGAGTCACTATCACCATAACTTTACCCCATTCTTTACTATCTTTATGCAAGAATTGCAGCATTATTCACCTCTTTCACCCTAGACACAGTAGTTTAAGATGTGTGGCTGCATAGGAACCTCTCAAACTTCTCCCCCAAACCAATCGGCATCTTTACTTTCTGTGCTCTCATGCTCCATTCAATTCTTTATCTGTATTACTCACTTTCTCACACAGCTAAAATCACCCAAAACTTTAATGGAACCATCCAACCACATTGCCAGTCCTGCCTCCACCTTTGCAAGACAGCAGACTCAGTAATCCCTGCTACCCTTGAAGCATGGATAAACAAAGTTGCACTTTCCTGACAGTGCCAGTTCCAGAGGCACAGTTCTTGCTGAAGTATTTCACATCAGATTCTTGAGTCATGAAAGAGTTATCAGGTAAACATTAAAGGCTCACTAACTGCTGCGGCCAGCCATAATTCATCCTTCTCAAAATGGACTCTATTGAATACAATCTGCTCCTCTATTCATTTTTCAAATCAGACAAGATTACTTTATCCAAGTTAGCTCTTTTTATGGAGCCTTCTGCAAAGCTATAATCCATCTCCTCCCATCTTCTGGTCATAACTTTAACCATCTGAAAACTGTTTTACACATGTCTAGGTACACTTCCTTCCAGGTCAGTCTAAACACTGACTGTTGAGAAGACAGGAGAAAGGGTCCCCTGAAATATACTCTTCTACCTCAGGGAGTTGCCACAATATGAAAATGCCTCAATATACCTAATGACAAGATCTTCCTAAATCAAAAATTTATGCTTTTAGCCAAGAAAATCCTGTGGTATTACAATCAACTTACCCCATTTCCCCTTTTAGCAACCTTTATCACTTCTGTTGTGCTATATATGGCACAAATTTAAGAAAGTTTAACATTTACTTCCCAATCCACACCAAGCCTCCTTATCCTGTCCAATTTGATCTCATGTGATGTATTTTCCTAGATATAGGAATTTTCTCAGTGTGTGAAGACAAGGCATACATTTTTCTGGCTACTAACTGGACCAGAGTCTACACATTAGACCTCTTCAAATCCAGCCTTTTCTTAGCAACACCTGATATACCCATTTTTATCTCACTCATAACCCATGTCAGGGTACAATGCACTACACTACTAGTCTCTTTAATGGCCATCCTGGGGATAATAAGAGCAACTGAAATGGGAGTCAGGGACTCCAGAAGTCTCTCTTTCAGAGTTCATTAGGCTTGTAAAATAACTTTCTGAGAGAATAAAACAAGTCTCTGATCAACTGGAACATTGGCAAGATCAAGTAGACTCTCTGACTTTAGTCATCCACTAAAAGCACAGAGATCATGATCTCTTAGCACCTTCATGTGTTCTCTACTCCCAGAACATGTTCCTTTTACATAAAATATCTGATCTCACTGGAGATGGAGTAATGTATCTTGATGAATAGGTTCCTGAACTCCTTACCATTATCTGTTTCCTTTACTTTGCCATTGTCTCTTACCCATATTGGGCCTCTTAATGCTTATTATGCTTTTACTTATTTTTCTCATGTATTATTAATCTACTCCAAAGTAATTTTTCAGGAACAAATAGTGTGTATCTCCCAGAAGAATTCCAAATAGCTTCCCTACTCTAAAAGTTCATCACCACTTTTCAACAAGAAGTATCCAAGAAAATAGTAATAAGTGGACATGTTTTCCTATACTCCTTTAAAGCCATGAATGATAGGGCCTGAATAGGGATACTACCAGTTCTTTTTTTTTTTTTTTTTTTGGTGGAATCAGGGATTAAACTCAGGCCCTTGCGCTTGCCAGGGAAGCGCTTATTCCACTGAGCCATCTCCCAAGCCCAATACTACCAGTTCTATTGAGACCACTTACCACTGTAAAGAAACTTATTGGCTGCTTCAACAAAGCAGTCAGGCTCAGGTTACTTACCACTGTAAAGAAACTTATTGGCTGCTTCAACAAAGCAGTCAGGCTCAGGTTGCTGTGGTTCGATCCCCACAACTCAAGCCAGCCAAACCTGCCCTGAAGGCATTTGAGCAAAAAAAAATCCTTCTGCCTTTTGGGGCCAGGGAGTTCACTCAGTAGAATAAGAGTTTGCCTGGCAAGCTCAAGGGCCTGAGTTCAATCCCTGGTTCTGTCAAAAAAAAAAAAAAAAAAGAAAGAAAGAAAGAAAGAAACTTATTTAGGGCTCAGAGGACATTCATTAAGTCAGAAGACATATAAGCACAACACAACAGTCCCCTGATGAGATCAGTGAGTCTCAGTGGACACAGCAACAAGCCACAAGCCAATTCTCTCCTCCTCCAAAGTCTGCCCAATAATGTTATTAAAAATTCTTGACATGTAAGAGACATTTTCTTTGTTCTGCTCACACAGAGTTCCCTCTCAAGTTTAGCAATAAACCTGCTTGGACTGCTGAGCTTTTCTTTTCCTTTCTGCTGATATGTAAAGCCACTGAACTGAGGGACCATGCCTACGGTTATACACTGGTGCTCATCCAAATTGGCCCAAGTGGAAACTTGGTACCAACAGCCCAACTGGGTAACCAGTAGAAAAATATCTGCTTAACTGTCAACCTCACTTGTATTTTTTTCCATAAGGTGAGATGTGGAAGCCACCTGAGCAGCCCTCTTTGAAAAAAGAGCAATTGTCTCCATTTTGGCTGAGTCTGACCCTATTTCCTTGTATTGATATGTACACAGCTGGCTAGGACTTCTCTTTATACTTTCAGTTGGCCTTAATCAATGTATTGTTCTAGCTGAGGTGCTGCTGGTAGTCTTTGAAGGCAGCATGCATGTTTCCCTGATAACCTACACCTGCTGCTCTTTAATGTGAGCCAGGTTGAGACAGGATGAAGAGCCAGTGTACTGTGCTGCCAGGTGGGATTAAGCCTCAAGAGAAAGAGACTATGACTTCCTGGGGCTTGAAAGATTATACATCAGAGCCAAAGGACCATGCCCCTGAAACATTAGATGCTACCTCAATAGCATAATGTAAATTATTTTCTTTGCATATCCTCTCTGCATATGGCAAAGGTAAATGTAGGCCACCTACCTAGCTCAGCTCACAGTATTCACATATTTCCCACAATTCTTGGGGCCAGGGAAATGGCTCAGTAGAATAAGCACTTCCCTGGCAAGTGGAAGAGCCTAACGTCAATCCTCAGTTCTACCTAAACAAAACAAAAAAATTCTCAGTCATTCTTCCTCAAGCCAAGTCTCCTCCACTAAATAAAACCCTGGTGCAGGCCTGGGTCAACCTCTTTGTTCTAGAAAGCCATCTTTGTGGCTGGACTTAGGGCCCCTTGGCTCCCCAATGTTTATAAATATGTTTTAGTGTCTTTACTTTCTCCATGGAGGATTGTACTAGGAGTGGTAGATTGGAATTAACTTGCTGAGATTCCAATAATATAGCTTTGGATTGCAAATATTGACTTCTTGGACAGAGATTATAACTGGAGGGAACTCTTATAGTGGGAGGTGGTCACTCAGAGATCTCCTGGTATCCTGCAATCTAGAGTAACCTAATATGGTACTGTCAGATCCTGTCATTAAGAGTTGAGGTATAGGTTTAGACTTTTCTCTCTGGCAGTAGAAGCAACCTCCTCTGAATATATCTTAATAGTACAAGTCCAGAAACAGTTAACACAATAACCCTCTATATGCTCTAAAAATGCTTTGCTAAGACAAAGGTTAAAGTTAAGAGAGATTTCTCTCAGATTTATTTATTTATTTGTTCTTTTTTTTTCATTCCAACTCACTGGGAGTTAGGTTTAAAACTTCTTGGCTCCCTAGACTACTTTCTCTAAACAAAAATCAATGGAAACATAATCTCTCTCTCTCTAGGAGGTCAGGCTGAGGCAGCTTGCAAAAACTATTTGTTTTTAGAACTGAAGAACAGCCCTCAAAAGAGTAATTTACAGTTCAGCCTTACATTGACTGAAGATAAAAAGAAAATGTTTAGGTAAATATGAGTCAAACAGTTACAGGATTAAGATAAAGTGGCATAGATACTACTGGCCACTTCTGAGAACATCTCCAGCCCATTGTCAGTGGCAGTGGATATGATCAAATTTAAGAGATGTGGGCTGCCAGATAGCTCAGGGAACTAAAGCACCTGCTTAGGCAGAGAGCAGCAGCAAGGTTTCAATCCCCAGTGTGCCATGCCTGCCCTACCCAAGGGGTGAGCTAAAATGGCGATTGAGACTGGAGTTGTGGCACTCACCTGTAATCCCAGCACTTGGGAGGCTGAAAACAGGAGAATCACTATGAGCCTGATCAATGTAGTGAGACCCTGTAGATTCTGTAGATCCTTCCCCAAATAGAGAAAAAGAAAAAAAAAAAAAAAAGAGAGAGAGAGATGGCTTAATAGACAAAATTGTTAAAAAGTACTATTTTGGATAAATATTTACTTTCCCACTATTTTAAAATATGTACATAGCTGTAAAAATTCTTACCTAGTCTCCACACCTAAACCTGGCAACAGTCTTTCCTGTCAGCTCTGGCTATCAAAATCAGAGATTAAGACAGCCACGTATCAGGGCAGGCTGGCCAAATAGCTCAGTGGATTAAAGCACCCACAAGCAGGAGCAGGGCTTTATGGTACCAGCCCCACCCCCAGGGCACGCTGAGATAGCGATTAAGACTAAGTGTGACTAGGTGTGGTATCTGCGTGCTTATAATCCTAGCACTTGGGAGGCTGTAAACAGGAGAATCACTATGAGTCCAATCTAGATCTAGTAGTGAGACCGTGAAAACCCTGTAGTCCCTTCCCTCAAATATAAATAAATAAATAAATAAATAAATAAATAAATAAAACAGCCATGTATCAAGAAAAAGACATTTTTCTATATGTAAACAAATCTTTATGTAAGTAACAATGATTACTGGATTAGTCAACACAAAAAGTGAGACAAGCTGTGACCTTGGGTTGAGCTACACACACTATAACCTCAGGATAAGATGAACACCTCACAAAGCCTAACCTGAAGATTCTTTTTTTTTTTTTTTTTGGTCATGGGCTCAGCCTATCCTGGGGGCGGGACTGGCATGACATGTGATGCCAGGGATCAAATCTCCATCCATGCAAGTTTGCCTAAGCTTGCCTAAATAGGAGCTTTAGATTGCTGAACTATCTTGCCAGCCCCTCAAGACTCTATTTTTGCTATTCTCTTTCTCTTTATGTCTCTCAAAAAGTGCACAATAGAGACTTCAACTTCTTTTTTTATTTTTATTTTTGGCGGAACCAGGGATTGAACTCAGGCCCTTGCACTTACCAGGGAAGCCCTTATTCCAAGGCCATCTCCCCAGCCCTATGATAGAGATTTTAAAGATGTACAATATATCTTAAATTGTTATAAAGAACTCACTACTTTCCCCTAAAATATCACCTTTTGGTTTTATTTTACAAACATAAGACCAATTTAAAACTTACAACTGTTATGGGAGGGGTGGGGAGATAGCTCAGTAGAATAGGCACTTCCCTGGCAAGTGCAAGGGCCTGAGTTCAATCCCTGGTTCCGGAAAAAAAACCCAAAAACTGTTATGGTAGTAAAGTAGGCTTTTCTGACATGGCTGAATCTAGTTTTTGATTGATTCATGCTCCAGTGCTAAGATTGCGGTGTGGGTGCTGCACTTCTTAGGGAAAGTAGCCTATATGCAATGTAAAAGAGAAAAAGAAGCTTGTTCCTCCCCTTTTGCTTATGTGGCTTTTAACATTTCTACAACCATGAACTGTTTGTCCTCTTCCACACCAGGTTACCATGAAGCCAGCTGACAGTAGACTAAAACCTCTACAAATTGTAAGCTAAATAAAGCTTTCTTCCTTGATAAAAGAAAAGTAACTAAAACAAACCTTTTCCAGAGGGCTTTCCACCGTTCATAAAAATAAGGCATTTTCTTCAAAATTATTGAAGATTTACTCTGGCTAGGGGTTACTTCATGTGAAGAGACCTCTAAAGCTTACCTAAAATCTCTTCCATTTCCTTATAGACAACTCACTCAGACATCTTACAGCTGTATCCATGAGGCTAAAGAAAATACACTTACCCTTCTACTATCATGAGATAGTGGACATGACAAAGAGTCCCCTTTTAAAACAAAAATAAATAAAAGTAAAAAGTTCCCACAAAACAAGTCATTCCTATCTGCTTCTCTATGGTTATGAGCCAGGGGCACAGGCTAGGGAGCACAGCAACTGCTGTTAGTAATGACATAAAGGTAAATGGAACTATCAACATACTAGATGTTAGAGATGCCAAATTCATGTCCCACAGAATTAAAGAATAAATTCCAAGGAACCATGAAAGTTAAAAATATGAAAAATTTATTGAAGCATAGCTACTGAGACAAATTAGGGGATTTAGAATAGAGTTGCTATAGACCCCACTTCTCTGAGAATGTTTTATAAAGAAAAATCACAAGGTGTATGCAAAGCGTCAAACTAAGATTAACCAATAAAATTACAAGTACTATCAATTATTTAATATTGATCTATTAGGGAAGTAAGTCACAAAGCTAGGCTATATAAAAGAATAAAGACATTTTTATGAAGGGTTGGGCCATAGGTTCTTGTCACTCACCTGAGTAACTGATATCTGAACTTTACTGGAGCAGGTAATAACAATCATAGTATAATCTCAAGTTATTGGCTTATACTTCAGTTAGTGATGTAGGCCTAGTCATTAATTTGCAGCCTGGCCTTTGACAGATGAATATCTAGCCATAATTGTAATGTGTTCTCATTTAACTCCCTCAATGGCTTAGCCATTTCTGACTACCTATAATATTTCTATCTAACTTAGCTGTCTATATTATTCCCCCTCTGAAGACAGGTCAAAAATGATGACTGTTCTGGATACTTCCAGCTATAGAGGGTCATAGATGTGGTCAGCAGTCAGAGATATTTTCCAGAGGGTCTGTCTAAATGCCCTAGATGAGTGACAGATATTCTCATCCTTGGTAAGGATATAGTTTAAATCTGGAGGAAATAAGTTCAGAGAAACAGTTAAGTAAGCAACACCAAATATCAAAATTGACAAGACTATTATGAACACAACCAACAAGGTTTTTTTTGTTGTTGTTGTTGTTGTTTTTGGAACCGGGGATTGAACTCAGACCCTTGCGCTTGCCAGGCAAGTGCTTATTCTACTGATCTATTTCCCCGGCATCCAACAAGGTTTTTGATCAGGAAATTCCAGTAATAGCCACCAACAAAAAGAGTAAAGACATGGTCCAGGAAATTCAGTATCTGACATGATATTAATCTGTCATCTAATACTTAAATACCTACAAGACAGTAGAAGGATAAGAAATGTACAAACAACATTCAACATTTAGAACTGCACAAGTGTCCCCTTGTGCTTTCATTAAAATGTCTAATGCTGGGGCCAGTGCTATAGCTCAGTGGTCTAAAGTAGGCAAGCTTAGGCAAGTGCAGGGGAATGCTGTTCAATCCCAGGTACCACATGGCATTCCAGCCCTGCCCTCAGGGTGGGCTGAGCTGGCCAAAAAATAAATAAAATAAAATATCTTATGTCATCAAATTTTGGATGAAAAATCACTCAATTAACTTTACTTCTTCACTTATGAGTTAGATACCAATCCAGGTGTTGTTAAACCCAACTTAGTATAGTTAGGCAAGGTAGCACCTGATATTATTTAATTCTACAGAAGTGAAAGTGATATAAACGAAATGATCAAAGCACCAAAAACACACTCCTAGACCACCAACATCAGAGATGGAAAAAGTTTGCAGGTTGATCAATGTTTTTGACACTCCAGCCTTGTAAGCACACAAATCTCAGCATTCATCTTTTTAACCATTCAAGGGATAGCAAGGACTATAAATGGCATCCACAGGACTAATGAATGCCAGTTGAGGCTTCCAATCGCATTCCATGGTGATTTATTCCATTTGTTACAAAACAGACTTTGAGCTATAAAGTATTGGTGTGCATAAAGATCTGTATTTAGTTAGGCCATTTTTTTTTTTTTTTTTTTTTTTTTTTTTTTTTTGCGGTACTGGGGATTGAACTCAGGACCTTGTGCTTGCCAGGTAAGCGCTTATTCTACTGAGCTAACAATGAGTGTGATTTCTTTGTCATCAACATAAGGAGACTTTTCTACTTAAAGCAACCTCTACTGGAAGTTAACCACATATAATCATCTCACATCTGAAAGTAACCATCTTGAGAAAAAGATGTGATATTTTTGTACAATGGAGTATTTCTCAGCTACACTGAATGATAAACTCGAACCCTTTATATTTAAGTGGATGCCACTTGAAGATATACTCATAGATGAAATAAACCAGACCCACATGTATAAATACCCTATGGTCTCCCTAGTATAAGAATTCAAAAGAAGAAATAAAAATAGAAAGGTAAAACATAATGAAAGTAACCATCTTGATATCTGTCATTGTTGGCTCTCATCACAGAAGACTTACCCTTACCTTACATGGGCCTACTAGAGTCCATAGAGTTGACTCAGGTGCATTCCTAGAAAAAAAATCTGATTATGTCTAGGATCTTTAAGGTTGGATTTTATATGCCACTCTGTTACTTCTGTAGGATTATAGAATATCAGGTGCCACATTGCCTAACTGTACTAAATTGGGTTTAACAACACCTTGATTGGTATCTCACTCCTAAGTGAAGAATTAAAGTTAATGAAATGATCTGTCCTCCAAAATTTCATGACATTAGTCATTTTAGTTAATTTTATTTTACTTTACATTAGTCTGAGAAGGTGGGGGGTATACTATGAACCACTGAGCTTTCTTGTGTCTCATCAGTGCAGTGTTATGGGTTATTCTAATCATCTTCTTACAATGTACATACCCACCAAGGGACTCCTGATGTACTCAGCTTGGGAAGCAGACCACATATCCAGCAAGATGGTTGTTATAATGACTGCATATTCCTGTGCCAACATAAGAAAGGAATTGCACTCTCTTTTAAGAGGTAAGAATGTAATTAATAAAAGGGCTAAGGGCAGTACCTTAGATTACTTATCTGAAGACTTCACTTTCTTTTTTAGCAAGAACTTTAAGTCTTCTATGGTTTAATAGGAGTATTTGCATGGTTACTCACACTTGATACTTAGGGACAGTGTCTAATTCCCAAGGCTTGAGTTGAGTGTGGTATAAGCAGGAATCCAGGCCTGCTACTGTGAAAACAGACAGAAGTGACAAGATAATAGAGCATGTACCCTCTCATGTTCATCCTAGGGAAGAAGATGATGACAGAAGAGACTTCACCATTACTAAATCTCTGGGATGAGATATGGGATTTGTCTTTTCTTTAGGCTGAGTTTCCATTAACTTTTGAAGAATATTTTGGAATTCATACAATGAGGTCATATCTTCTAGCAAGTATCTGTTTCTTGATCAAAGAGAAAGTCATTAATAATAAAAAAGATGTCCATAAAGTGTTTCAAAAGTGCTGAAGCCTAAAGTGTGAGATATATATTTTGTTTACATAACAAAGGTAGTAAATAAGCCCACTATATCTGGATTTCCAGGGCCTTTTTGTGAAGATGTCTCTTTAGGGTATCACTCATTTTCTCTATCTTTCCCTGTGTTTGTGGCCTCCATGAACAATGAAGGTGATACAGAATGCCCAGTGCCTGAAAGATACCTTGTGTGACAGTTGATTTAAAAGGAGACTGATAAGTGTTCTGTAAACTTCACAGTACAAATCTGGAGATGATTGCAGAGACAAAAACCTTTATCATTTCTTATGCTTTTTAAATTCTACAAGAGAAGGCCTCAACACAGTAAGTGAAAGTATTTAGCAATAGCAATAGGTATTAAAGCCCCTTACTCTATAGATTATAGGTATAATCAAGCTGCTAATCTCCAGGATTATCACCACGTTTCTGTATACCTGGATAGGTTATGGTGTGATTAAGAGGATTGTTCTTTTGGGAGAGTTCATGTGTTTTAACTATCTATTGTGCTGTCTAAGGGAGTCCTTTTCCTATGAATAGTTTTGAGGCCATCCAGTGAGTCTTGCCTCTCTTCAAGTGAGTCTTCATATAAAGATTTTATAATTGTCTATTCACTGTTACTGTGAAGGTATAATTTGTGAGAGTGCCCATTTTATTTCTGACTGAGAATATTTGCACTGAGTATGATCTGGGGACCCTTCCTTAATCAGAAGACCATGAAAAGAGAGGCCTCAAGCAGCTTCTTTTATGGCTGTATCAGCCTGTCTGTTACCCTGAGATACTTTGTAAACTCCTTTTTGGTGCCCTCAGATTGATCTACAACCATCTTGAAGGATATGTAGATAAATGATGAGAGTTCATCTGTTTCTTTATGATACATTAGGGGGGAGCCATTGAATAGTAATTAATATTTTTTTCTTTCCATATGACTGCATGAGCATTCAGCACCATGAACGTATACTTTCAATTAGTATTAATTTTGACTCTGTCTCTCACTGAGTTGCAAAGCTTTTATTAGAGATACGAGTTCTGCTAGTTGGACATTAGTCTGAGAGGCAGGTGAGAAACTTTCAAGTGTCTGATGTAGAGTCACTACTGCATACCCTACTTTTCTTGTCCCATTTTCCAAAAAGGAGATGGCCTCACAAAGGAGGGTCAAATCAAGACAGTAAAAGGTTTGTCTAACAGATACAATCTGGCAGCATACTTGTGGAGAGTTACCTATTTGCAATCATATTTTTCTGCATCAATTTCCTCCTTTTTTGGTAGCAAAGTGGCAGCTTTTATTTAAGAACATGTTTTTATTTGAATGCCTTATCTTTCTAGAAGTAATCTGCTATTTAAGAAGCCAGATGTGTGAAAGCCGTAGACTTCTGGAAGAAAGAATTGTTTGCCACATTGTGAGATCATACACAGTGAGATCTTTTCCTAAAGTCAGTTTGGATGTCTACAGCAACCACAGAAGAGCTACAGCAGCCACAGTACTATGGCACACAGGCAATTCCTTTGCCACTTTGTCTAATTAATAACTCAGATACTCTGCAAGCTGTTGGAAAGGTAATGGATATTGCACGCCCTGCCTTTCATCAACATTTGGATTGAAATGTTGTGTCTTGGGAAGTTCAGTGTTGGAGCATTTAGAAGTTCTTGCTTATGCCTCTAGACTGCGATTTGAGAATCAGTTTCCAGGTTAAAGTATGGGTATCTACCTTCTGGGCTTTCTTTATAAACTGGAAGGGCATTATGTGATCACAGTATTCCCTGCTGTCAAAAGAAAACAAAACCCTGTAATTATTAGAAATCCATTTAGCTATTTTAAAGCATTGAACTATGGGAAGAAAAGCATTGTTTTAATTCTGTCTTCTTTCAGTTTTTGGCTCTTTGATATGATAAGGCCCACGTATTTTACTTCAAAGCTGAAAAGAAGTGCCCCAGAACTAGATACCTTATAATCTTTGCTAGAAATTTCAGCAAGGAATGGATGCCTGGCTAGAGAGTTTCTCTGAGAGCACATAACAGTATATCATCTCCACATTGCAGGAATATGAATTTGGAAAATTCAAACCAGATGAAGTTTGGAAAAATGACTTGCCATTAATATGAAGACTGTCTGAACCCATAAGGAAGCACAATCAACATCAGTAGAGAGATGTGAACATTGGGATTTTCCAAATCAAAATGAAAATGGGAATCTGGATATGAAGGAATACACAATAAGGTATCTTTCAAATACAAAACTAAAAACCAACCACCATTTTCCAGGATCTAGGAAAACAGAGCAAATGTGTTATGTAGCATTGGGTGGATTGGCACTACTGACTCATTTACAAATATAAAGTCCTATGCCAACCTTCACTGTCCATTGGATTTTTGAACTTCCAAGATTAGAGTGTTGGAAGGGTTATTATAATCTATGAGTAAACCTTGTGTCCTTGCCAATTTTAGGCAATAGTGCTTTTTTTAATTCAGGCTTTAGAGGGTACTGTATCCAGTGAAGAAAATTAGTCGGATCTTTATATTTTCAACAGGCCAGCTCTTATTGGTCTTTCTGTTTTACTTTTTGTTGCCAGTACTTCAGGACGTATTTCTGTCTTCACAAGACAGGAGTCACATACCTGACCTGGGTATACATATTACAAATTTAAAACAAGATAAGATAGCCTCCTCAGGGGTGTAACTGGATTTTCTGGCATAATATAAAAGAAATGGGGGGGTCAACAAAGAAAAAGAAATGGGAGAAGAGAAAGCCATATCAGTTGTAATCTAAAGTTTATGAGTAATAGTGAGCTCCCTCCTTTCTAGTGCTTCCTTTCACTGAGGTATAAATTGGTGGAAGGAAAGACAAGGTTGAAAAGAAGGATCAAGTGATTAATTCCAATGTTCAGATATAGGCTGATTTCTTTTGTGTCTATAATCATGATGACCCTGGGCTCCTGCCTAGAGGTGATAGTCCAACCAGAGGAAGAAGGCACACAGTGCTCTGGGGCCCTTCATTGGTGCTAGACCAGATGCTAGGAAGTGTCTGATCTCTCAGATCTCTACCTAAAAGGGCAGTCTGATTTCCAATAGGCACATTTGTGTGCAGAGCATGGATCAGCAGTGTCCTTGTCATGACAGTTCTTATCATAGTACCTCTTAAGATGCCCTGGCTGTTGACACTAATTTATTCACTAAGCTCTTCAAGGAGTCCCAGAAACAAGACTTAGAGTGTATTCCTTTTAAGGCCACAACTAAAGCAGCCATTTTTCTTTTTTTTTTAAGGATAAAATAAGTTCTTATTTATAATCTTATAGTAAAGGGGGAAGCCTTAACTTGCAAGACAATCCTTCAGCAGTATGTACAACATACTTTTTATTTCCACAGAATGGAATCAAACACAGACAGAGACTACAGGGTAGAGTATACATTAGAAATCAGCAAATGCCAGGAACAGAGTAGGAGAATGACAAAGAAATGAGGCCTAAACACACAACACCCTTCACTGGGATCTGCTGACTGTAGGCAGAACCAGGGCTGGATCACACAATGGAGACAGGGTCCAGGACAGGAGGGCAGAAGCAGGGGGGTGGGCAGGGGAGGAGCCGCAGTGAGGCGCAACTTTAGTACCAGGTAAATTGCTCTTGGTATTTACATTACAAAATCAGTTGGCTCTATTTCTTAGAAATACACATGAAGAGAAAGGGAGATGTGATCATTACTTTATGAATCTGTCACTTTGCCATTCTGACATCATCAGAGATAGGGATAATTCACTCAGATTCAAATTTCAGGCTGGGAAGATGGCTCAGTAGAATAATTGCTTGCCTGGCAAGCACAAAGGCCTGGGTTCAATCCCTGGTTCCACCAAAATAAAAATAAAATAAATAAAAAAATTTTTTTTAAAAAAATTCAAATTTCAGTAGCAGGAAATATATATCAAAACATCATCACTGGCCCTCAATACAAAACCCCGACCATACTCAATGCTCCCCCAGCCCCATGCTCTCCCATGCCCCGGTGCAAGTCAAGTGGCCCTCTGTGAGGCTGGCTCCAGAGGCAGAAATGGTGACCAAGAGCAGCAGGAGTGAAATGCCACAGACTATGCAAACCCGTCCGCACTTTCCTTTGCACCCAACTTCTTCAACAATCTGGTCTCTCAACAGGAGCTATAAATAGCTTTTTAGAAAAAATCCTTACAAAGGAGAGGGGACAATTCTGATTACTTCAAACTGGTCTCTTTTTTGAAGTAAAGAAGTTCACAGATTCACAAAGTCTGTCAAGGAAAGGGGGCCCAGGAGGAGAGTCCATGGGGCAGGCGTCCTCCAGGCATGTGACCGGCAGGCTGGAGGAGCTGGTGGCTGGGAAGGACACCATGAGCTCAGAGGTCCGGCCAGCAGTCTGTCCTCCACAGAAAAAGCTGCCAAATTTGGGTGTTTTGGTTTAAAAACTCCTGGTGGGGACAGGGAATCCTGAAGGGAACACAGTTAAAAAAAATAGTGAAAAAGGGAAGGAGCAAAAGAGCTGTTGTCCAAGACCGCCTACATAAAAATAAAAATTAAAAAAAGAGAGAAAAAATAAAGTCTCTTAGAAGGTTCTGAGGGTTCTAATGATGAATTGAGAGGAGACTATGGAGACAGTTTTTATTGCTGGCCTGCCCCACGCAGCTTAGCTGGCCTCCATCCGGAGCTTCTTCCTGCTCTGGGATTCTTCGGGCTCCAACTCCGAGCTGGAGTCTGAGCACCCATCAAAGGCAGAGATGGCGCTGCCCTTGGAGTTGGTGTAGATGCTGCTGTCCTAGGAGGGGTAATTGGTCTGCAATGGGCACTCAACTTCGCTTTCTCCAGTGCACAGACTTGCTGATCCAAGAGCGCATTCTGCTGCTTGAGGTCATCGACATCTTGCTGGTGTGTGTGGTTTTTCCTTCGCATGTGCTAGATATATTCTGTGGCTTTGTCTAGGATTTGGGCCTGGGATGCCTTCTCTCCTTGGAGTGATGGGACTGAGTCACGCAAACTGCGAAAGCTGTCTTTGATGTGATCCCTACGTTTTTGTTCCAGTGCATTATGATGAGCCCATTTGTCAGCGTCACTCTCCACCTCGATGTCTTCGTTATCGCTCATTTCCTATGGCCCAAGGAGCGGCCACTGCAGCGGTGGCGGGGGGTGGGGGCGCAGGGGAGGGGAAGTCGGTGACAAAGAGCCAAATGCCCCTACACATTCACACACTCACTCGGTCACTCGCTCCCTCCTTCACACACACGCGCGAGCGCGCGCGCGCGCGCGCACACACACACACACACACACACACACACACACAACACGGGCGAGAAACACCTCCTCACTCATTTTTCTTGGTATCTTTGTTTCATCCTCTTGGCCTTCTCACAGTCCTTGTTACAAAATACTAAGGCAGCAACACTCGCTAAAGCACCATGTAAGCTATGTGTTACATATAAAAGTCACATTTCTTGTTATATAGGTCTTGCTTTATCTTGGTCTGAACCAGCCATCAGAAAAGTATAGAAACAAGGTATAAAAAGTAACGCCATATTAATATGCTGAGTCGTAAAAGGCTCAAGTCAACAACTTCTGACATTGCCTGTCCCGCGGATAACCCACTACTATTATGGGCTACTGGACTATATTGGATTATTTTTGCTGAATTCATGCACCTATAATATTTTCATAGAAATGGAATACCAGTCTCTGACAAAACTAAGAAAAAAAAAAAAAAAAACCAGGGATATAAATGAAGGACCATTTTGTATCTGTATATACAAAATAGGATGGATACACAGCTAATTTCTCTTAATTCAATGAGAGGAAAAATTGGTACTAATAGTGTTTGGATAGGAAATCATGTCTGCACCTTGTACTATGAATAACTACTACAAAGATAACAATATGCAATGCTTTATTTATTGTAACTGCCCTACTAACCTGTTTGAAATTGTCTCATTGCTGTTTGTTTCTCAATAAAATTAATAAAAGAAAAGAATAAAAAAGGTCATCATTTTGTTTTTTTCTAATATCTGAGGCTGACTTAGGTAATAAATTTACCTAAAGAATAATCTTTCCTACTGAATCAGGAACCAGGGATGTATGACTTAGCAATTCTTCTTATAAGTGTCAGAAGGCAGAGAGGTTCTCATCTTTTTCCTGATGAATAATTGGTAATTTAAAATAATTGAAGGGCTTAGTTCTCATCCTTTTTAGACCTTCAAGGATACACATCTGAAGATGTTTCCTATTCCATTCTTCCATTTGTTTGGCAGGGCAGTGAGTATATTTCATAGGGACTTCTTGGGCTCTAGTAAGAACCAGTTTTCCACTGTCTCATAGAATTGTGAAATTATCAATATAATATTAATCACTAAATGTGATTAATCACTAAATATTAATATTAGCTTGTAACATTCTTTGTTTCTCATGATAATAAATGTGTGACTCAAGAGCAACATTACATTTTCCAGTCTAATTAGTAATGTTGAGTAAGTACTCTAAAGACTTCATTGTACTTATAAGGGTCACCTGAAAACTTTCCCAAATCTTGTTCAATTTGTCTGAGGTCACTGAGCAAAAAGAACATATGGACACAGGTAATGCCAAATTCTCCAGCACTCTCTGTAAGAAATAATGTTCCTGAAGAGTTTGAATAAAATTAGATAAGATAGATATAGCCCAGTAGAATCTTCAATTAAGGTTGACATGGAAACCTCTCCCTTGAGGTTTGTATGGTAAGTAAGGGGAACTTCAGGCTCAGTACTACTAGATGAGGCTTCAATGAAGGTTGGCCTAGATATATAGTCCTTAGGAGACAAAGTTCAACTAGAGGAACCACAGAGTCATGAATAGCAGATGCACCAGATTGTATCTTAAGGGACAGTGGTGTCTGGTTTCTCTGTGACTTATATCTACATTGTAAACACAAGTAAGGGTTGTCTCTAAATGCAAAGAAAGTCTAAACAAAAGGAACTCTTGATCATTTTCTTTTTCTTACAGTGCAGCTCTATTTGCAAAATAATGTCATATTCGATATTTCCCTTTACATTCCACTTTGCCTCTGGAGGGTAGACAGTCCATAATTTTATGCAGAAAAAATATTAAAGAGCTCATCCTCAACATGTGAGGGTCAGGCTAAATGTATTGCTTACGAATATATTAGAAAGCAGTAAGAGAACTTGACATTGAATTTCCCTTCTTCAAAATAAGTGGAAAAATAGACATCTCTTTTAATCTTCATGTGGCTTTTTATATGCTCTCAATGTCTTTGAGTTTAACTTCTCCATAGCAGGTGGTTCCTATCTGGAGAGTAGCCAGAAGATAGATTGAATTGGACTAGATACCCTCACCAATGTCTACCCCTGCCTTTTCCAGAGACTCACATTTTTAACTCCAGAGGGGTTTGCAAAAGTACAAGGTACAATTGATTCCCACTCTAACAGACATGTTTAAAGAAGTGGAATATTGCTAGCAAAATTAAGCCAATGATCAAGAGACCTGAATGACTATTTTCCAACTCTTTGAGCGAAAAATAGAGGAAAAGCAACAGAAAGCAGATTGAAAAAGCTCCAACTAAATTGTTTGAAGGTTATTCTGCAACACACACTTATGAAGCTCACAGGTTAAAACTTGTACTCATTATCTGACAACCACAACTTATACATTAGCAAAAGTGTTTCCCTCCCCACACATAGACAGGATGAGAACCTGGCCTAGGAGAAAGCTAAGAGGTTGGGTCCTTTTTGAGAGTATGTGAGAATAAGATGAAAGAGCAGTTTAGAAATTGTCTCGTATACTGAATGTATTTTGGTCCTTTAAGCATGTTGCTTTGGGGAAATACCTGCCTTTGTTTTCATCCAGAGGTCAGTTATTTCCACTCAGTCTCATGCTCAGTGTCCCATTCCTGCTGGATGGGAGACTGTGCTCAAGACACTAGGAGGGGACTCAACATTTATGTGTGCCATCTTAAATAAGCAAAATTCTGATATCTCCTCTCACCCAAAGGAGGAGATATAGGTTCCTCAACAAAGAGACTTCTCTTTGTTTTGCATTAACAAATTCTCAATGCTTATTTTCTATGGGCCCAACTTGTAAGTTCTCAGTTGCTGGATAGGAGACAAGCATTTAGACTGATTAAGACTAAAATCTTTTCAGAGTCTCAAATTAAAAAGTGACAGCATACAAAAGAATGTCTTTTCAGGCTCACAGTGAGTTACTGAGAAAATTTGCCCAGTCATCACCCTCCACCTTGAAAGATGAGAGTGGGGAAACTTATGAACTAAAATTGCTTCCTTGCTAGCAGAGGATCAGATTGGAGAGGAACCTGAGGCAATAAAGATTAGGAATTCCCTTCCAAAAGCATGGAGTGGATCTGAGGCCAGATTGTCCCAGGGAATACTTTCCTCTAAAAGGTAAGTCCAGCACTAGCACTAGTCATAATAACTAGTTTAGGGAGGCCTATATTTATAAGAAGTCATTTATTTTTCTATTTATAATAAATTTTATCTAAAATCAATCACACAGCATTTTTCAAATTCATGTTTTAAACTTTCAAAGTCTGCCAGAGGGTGAACCAACAGTATTTCTCTGCTGTCTAGAATAACATAGAGCTACATAGAGCTTATCTACAATAAGACAAAAACCATAATAGCCCAACAAATCAAAAAGTTCTAGGACAGGTCAGTAAATTCATCAACTAGTTAGTTCAAATGTAGCATATGCAAAACAGGAATATAAGACTCTGCCTCCAAAAATAAAATGTCTCATAAAAAACAAAATATTCTTGCCATGTATTCAAATTTATAATCATTTCATCAAATAACATGCCATAAAAATAAAAAACATGAGCAGTTGACAAACATGTATGAACATTTTGATTATCTGATAAGTCATAATCCAGAATCCATAAAATAAAAACAAACTCTTACCTCCTATCCCTTATCTCATACTGAATCTCTAAATAATATAAGAGAAAATGTAACTCTCAACCTGCTAGATGTTGACTATGATGAATTCATGTCCCCTGAAATTAAAGAATGAATTTTAAGTAACAATGGATTTTAAAAGTAGAAAAAATTTATTGAAAGTTAGGTACTCAGAGACAAGAGGGGTTCCAAAATTCTGTTGCCAGACAGCTCACCTCTCTGAGAGTATCTCATAGAACAAAATCACAAGAATGGTACAAAATCGCAAAGTGGGTCAAATTTAATTAAACAGTAAGACTACAAACATAGCCATTTAGGTAATATGAATCAAATAAGGAAGCAGGTCATGTAGCAAGGGTACGTGGAATGAAGACATCTTCTTTAGACATTAATGTCCAGAGGTTCTCTACACCCAGATGAGTGATGATTACTTTCTCAACTTTATTGGGGCAGGTAAAATCAATTATAGTATAATCACAAATTATTGCTTATCCCTTAGGGTGGTATGTAAGCCTGGTCATTACATCTTTATTTTGGGACATGGTCTTTGACAGACGTGCCCTCAGCAAAAGTTTTAAAGTGTTCTCATCGTCCACACTGAGTCGCTTCAGGGTCTAGCCCTTTCTGATTACCTATAGTGTTTCTACCTCACTTAACTTTCTATCATATTAGGATGAATATTAGGATGAGGTGGAGTATAGATTATCTCCTTAAGGACAGAGTTTTAAAGAAGTGACTATTAGGCAGATATCATGGAGATACTCTCATGTCTCCCACCTTTTTTATATGTGTGTTTCAGATAACATATTTAGTCAGTCTCCCTTCCAAAGACACACCTCAGGATAAAACCACAAACTTGAGAAAAATTTGATCCTCAGTCATTAAAAGAAAACAGATTTATTTCCTATACACAAACATAGACATGTCATCCATTTAAAACTGGTGAGATTTTGTCAATGAAAAGTGTCATTTATACTACTATCCTCAATTAGATTTATTTTATGAAAAACAAGAGAAATTCTCTCAGTGCCCTAAATACAGACTTTATGCTTTCAATGATGGTCTTAACTTCTATAGACCTTCCTGTATACAATCAGCCCTGTTATAAAAAAAAGTAAGGCCTCAAAATTAGGTGGTACAGTAGAAAAATACTGAAGAAATACCATATCAGTGATTACAACTCTTCTTTGTGTTTTTTTACTAAAATAAAAGTTTAAGTATACTTTTAAAAAATCCTTTGTTCTCATCTAGTAGTGCCAACATAATTATTGTGCTATGTGTTCTGTTTGGCTCTTGATTTGAAACTCTTCCTGTAAAACTTTACACCTATTATCTAAAACTATTCTATAAAAATTTGCTTTCTAAGAAATCATAGTTGTTTTACTTTTTCTTTTGTTTGTACTTTTTCAGACAAGGTATTGCTGTGTAGTTCAGGCTCACCAGGAGTTCAGTTTGTAGTGCCTCATCCTCCCAAATATACATGTACAACTTATCTAGATGTTCAGCAACTAAATCTCTGAGAACAAATCAAACTGGAATAAAAAAAAGTGGAAAATATTTTAACTCAAGTATTTCAAGTCAATAAAGAGTGATGTCATGAAAACTCCACTCTGCAGGATCCTACAACTCCAGTAAACCCCAAAACATCCTAAACAGAAAAATTGTTGAAGCTTCAGAACACAAACACCAACCTGTATACATCATACACAACAGGCACTTAAAAAAAGTTTCTGTACTTGAAAAAAGTGCTGATCTTCAAAAAAAGACTGTCATTCATTCTGAAAGATAACAACCAACAAAAGACCTAAATGTAAGACAGGGGAGATAGATCAGTAGCATAAGTGTCTGCGTGGCAGTTGGAAGGTCCTGAGTTTGAGCCATGGTCCATGCACGTTCTCTCTGTCTCTCTGTCTCTCGCTCTCTCTCTGTCTCTCTCTCTCTTTCTCTCTAACACACACACACACAGACACACAGACACACAGACACACAGACACACACACACACACACACACACACACAAACTTAAGAGTCTCTGTATAAAGTTCCTGAAGTAACACATAGGGAGACTTAACTAACCCTAATATACATCATAAAGATAATTCTCATCAATACATGTCTCTGTTAGACAAAGCTAACAAAAAATACCTCTAAATATGTAAAAATACTGTTAATAATTTAGGCTAAATATAAAAATTAATTTCAAGTTTTAGTATTATAGACTGTTCAGGTATGTAGAAACTAGTAAGTAGTCAAACAAGAGTGGCCCCTCGAAAGAGTCAATTCAAAAGATGAAAGAAAACTGTAGGTGGACATACACCAGTTGATGGCCAGGCCTGAATATGACAATGCAATAACTAGATCTATATGTATCCTTGAGAAAATAAACAATAACCTGAAACTGTACTGTGATAGACACCAGTGAACCAGGTGGTTGACCAGAATATCACGACCAGTCATACAGGTGGATAACCAGAGCATCTAGACATATCCCTTCCACAAAAACTTTATTATTTGCATGTACTTGTTATACAACCTTTCCATATTGGAGCAATATTAGCTAAGTGGTTTTAATAGTAATTTTATAGGGTTATTGTAGGTTGACCCACAAAAGCCAACATTGTGACTTTTCTTTATAAATTGCCTCTGAAAATGTTTCTTAATGGCAACATTGTTTCAGAACCCCTCCTGTCTTTCAGGAGCTACCTCTCAATAAATATTTCTCACCCTTTATTTCTGTTATTGGAAATTCATTTTTCGGTTTCAGGGGACACAAATTCAGCATATCTGACATCTAGCAGGTTGGGAGTTATATTTCTCCTATACCATTTGCAGGTCACACTGATATAATGGGAAGGAGGAAAGAGTTTGCTTTTCTTTCACAGCAGCCCTAAATATTGTGATTGGATTTTAGACTATAACTCATCTAGGTAATCAAAATTGTTATCTCCTGTCACTTGCTTATATCTTGTCTGGTTTTGCAAAATGTGAGAGATTCAATTTGAAAGTGTGGCAAAAGTATGATATTTCTTTAATTGGATGTTTTATTTTTGCAGATAGGGCCTTGTATTCCTATATCAGTTGATTTGTCTTTTCTGAGATCCAGCAATCTTCCTACTCAGATGGTTAGGTGACTCACTGAAGTTATAGCATCCTGTTGAAAAGGTCCCCTCTTGTCCTTGGTCATTGTTGATATTGGAGAACGAGGGCCAAATTCTTGGCTAACTTCTTAGCCCAGTTATTTTTCTCCCTCTTCCCACCATTCCTCAGTGGTTGAACACCTAGACTAGAATATTGGTTAAATTAATATTTGTCTTAGTTACTCTTCTTTCATTGCAGGGACAAATGCCCGACACTCAAGCTTAGGGAAGGAAAAGTTTATTTAGCTTACAGTTACTGGAAGTTTCACAGTTTAAAGCAGCCTGAACTACATAGCAAGACCTCAAGACACTGCCGTCCTGAACTACAGGGTCTGGAAGAGAGGCTGGGGTTGCCACTGTGTCCAGGATGACCCATTCTACACCTCCAAGAGAGGCCACCAGGCCTTGGGGGAGTAGGTAGGCACATACTGTCAGTTTAATGGCTCATGCCTATCAAGCTCCACTCGTCAAGCACTGCCCTGGTCCTCTGACACCACCGCTTGAGCCACACACTACTCCTCAAGCTGCAACTGCCCCATTACTTACATGAGGCTTTGAGGGGAATAACTAGATACAAACCATAACAGTATTGTACAGAGAGAAGTATGTTAAATTTTATGGACTTATTGAAGTATTGAGTATTTTGTAACATAATAAAATTATGAACTGTTGTTTCTTTATTAATCATGTTTGTCTTAGAATTTAAATGTCTGAAAAAATTTAAAAGATAACAATTATAAAATTTTACAGAGAAAACTTGAGATCAAGGGCCACATAAAGTAGCATGATAATCATGATGACATTAGTATCTCTGAAACACATTTAAATCTGTGTCTTACTATAGAATACCTCTTCAGTTACTTAATTCATGTAATTATAGGATATTATATGGCATAAAGAATTTTTTTTTTGTATTTTAAGGAAGGGTCTACAGGATGTTCAGGGTCTCACTACTAGAGAGGACTCAGAGTGATTTGCCTGTTTACAGCCTCCCCAGAGCCGGAATTATAGGTGCACACCACCAAACCCATTCTCAATTGCCATCTCAGTGCACCCTGGGGGGCGGGGCTGGCACGTGGCATGGCAGGCCAGGGCATTGAAACCCTGGCCCCTATGCCTGTTTTTTTCCTCCCCCCATTGGATAGATTTCTTTTCTTTTTCCTTTTTTTTTTTTTTTTTTTTTGCGGAACCGGGACTTGAACTCAGACCCTTGTGATTGCCAGGGAAGAGCTTATTCTACTGAGCCATCTCCCCAGCCCCTTACTGAGCCATCTCCCCGGCTCCTATGATAGATTTCTCATTAAGGTTGCACAAAAGAATAAAAGATGGCACTAAATGACAGAGAGCGGTGATTCCATTAGCGATAGGGATAATCATCTTACACAATAACCCACTTCTCCCTTTTCTTCCTCACGCCAGCCACAAAGGTTTTCAAAGATAAGTGTAAGTTGATTTGTTTATTTTTCTTTATATTTTTGTATTTGTTGTATTATTTTGTATTATATTACAAACATTTTTAATATGAATGTTTTGGGGTTGTGGAACAAATCATTTGCATTTCCATTATCTCTTATGGGGTTCATTTTGATATACAAGTGTTTTGGATTATAAGCATGTTTCTAGAATGAATTATGCTCATAAACCAAGATTTTACTATACTCAGCTTTTCAACATCAATCTTTTCAGCAACCAAGTTCTCTGATCCATCTTTGCAGGCTGGGACTTTACAGGATCTTCCTTTCTGGCAAAACTCAAAACATTTAAATCTGCTGGGCCATTTGCTTTCAATACTCAAGTTCCAGTGGACTAAAATCCACCAGCAGTATCCATGCCACAGCCTTAACATTAACCTTCTATGAAATTTCTAGAACGAGATTAATTAGCCCACTGCCCTTATTCTCAGTCTCTCTCAATGTTTGGGGACATGAGCAAAAGAGACACATTTTCTGCTAAAATACAACACACATGCCTTCTTGCAGGCACTTTAATCCACTGAGTTATTTGGTCAGCCCAAGATACTTTTATTTCTTTATTTATTTATTTTTATTGAGAACCAAATAGCAATGAGACAGTTTCACAATCAATTACTAGCACATTTTCAATAATTAATACATTACATACTGATGTCTTAGTGGTTACTCATTACACAAGATGCATACTTTTAAATAATTCGTTATTTTTAAGTTTAATTTTCCCAGGGTGACATTTAAGTAGAATGTACACACACACACACACACACACACACACAGATATTATATATACATATATATAATAGAATATTAATATCTAAATTTTAATCATTAGACATACATTATTTGGACTATACAACATTTAGTAACTCTAGCTACTATTACATAATTACATAACAATCACACAAACATAAGCCTTGAAATATTTATATGGTCTGGCTGGCATTCCATCATTGGTTTAGCATATAAATTTCATCACAAGTAGCTGGGACACAAGTAAGAAAAATCCAGATGTTTGAGTCTAAAATGTTTTGCCACCAAAAGCAACTTTTACCTGGAGGTCAGCAGTATGATAGGATGTTTGTCAGCTTTTATTATCTGAAGGCGTGTACATGTGGGAAATACAAATATACTATGATGTTATCAATAAGTGGTCTCACAATTATATAGAAATATTATAATCTTTAGTTTCTACTCTGAAAACAAATTTTGGACTCCTTTAACAAATCTGCTAAGTTATGATATGAATTAAGGACATCTCTGATTTACAGCTCTGATAAGTTTAGGAAACAGTTTTTGTGACCACAGATAGACTTATCACCCAATATATCCATGTATCTTATTTTATCAGCAACATAAATATTTAATCAAAGATAAAACATATAAATCAAGTTCAAATAAGGAACAAATTTTAAAAGAAGCCAAATTTTAATCATTTTATATTTTTAAGGTTTAAACATATAAGAGAGCACCTATTTGTTTCTTTTTATGCATTAAACTTACTTTTAACTCTATAAATACCTGGAAAACTTAGATTGACAACTTAGATTGATAGCTTGTTTTTAGCTTATACCTATAAACACATATGTCCAAATATATGTTATTCCATAAACTAAAACCATAGCTGTTTATTTAAGATTTTGTGAACTGATTATTGCAAACGTTTTGTAGATTAACATTCAAATACTCTTTTAACTCTTAAAGCTCACCTTTTAGTAACTGAACACCTAGTGATACGAATACAAGAACCTTACTAGTGAAATTAGTAATAGTAATAGAATTTTGCTTTTGAGTCTAGTTTCTTAAGTTTATTTCAATATATATTTCAATGTATTACAAACACTATATTGCTTTAGAAATACAAAGCTAACATTTTAATTATGTCTTACCTAAACACATCTTAGCAGTTGCTTTAGATGATTCATGAAAACCAAGTCATAATATTTAAACACTTGAAGCTATAGGAGGATAGACTCTCAGTTGTTGTAGACAAACAATAGACATTGCATTTATAAAATTGATCTCATATTATCACAATTAGCTAACAAGATGGATGGAAAAATGTTGCCATCTTTAAAGATACTTTTATCATTTATCTTGTGAACTCATTGTTATCCTTGTGAACAAAGAAATTTGGGTTATATCATGAGTGCCTACTTATTTCTATACAAACTAAAATAGAACATATACATTAAAGGTGACACATAAAAACATAGACAGCAACCAAATGCCATATTTGTGCTATGAAAATTTAAAGCTTTCATTTGTGATGCCTATGTATGCCTTAAGTCATCATCATGTTAGTGATTTAAATGTTTGCCTACCCTGAAAATGTATAATAATGGTCTTCTATGAAAATATCAGAAAAGCTAAAACAAAGAAAAAGAGATTGTTTTCAAAAATCTCCATTTTTTTTCTTAAATGAAGCAAATTCCAGTGATCTAATCATTTATTAATGCACATTAAACAGACAGATGGACAACTATACATAAGACAAGTACATTAAAATCAGAGTGCACTCTCAGATGAATTAGGCCCTGTTGAACTACAACTGTTTCACAGTTCTTAGGTTTGAAACTATAAATATATTAGTCAGAATTTTTCTTACAGATTACCAATTAACAGAGACCTCCTGTAATAAGAATCAGAAGAAAAAAATAAAATCTTTTACACATGTGAAAGTGAAGAATTTTAAGAGGATCTGTAGCCTGATGTTTCATAGGAGTCATTGTTGCTTTAATGTCCATGGTTGTTTGATGTCCAAAACTGTTTTTTTGATTGCAGTCTGTAATTGTCACCACCAAAGTGATAGAATGTTAAAGATAATTCGAAATATGTTTATTTTCAGGAAGGCTCATCTTTTTCCTACCAGTTGACAATTTAAAATATTTGAATGGCTTATTTCTCATCTATAGGACACAGAGAATAAGGGAGTGATACCTTAGTATCAATAATGATAGCTGCATTAGACAGTGCCTGAAGAACCAGATTGTGTGGTTTTTCAGTGGCTAACATCTGTACTTTGAATGCAACTCAGTTTTATCTCTCAATGCAAGCAAGTCTAATATAACGTAACTTTGATCATTTTCTTTTTCTCTTACAATACAAATACAGTTGTAAAGTAGTACTATGATCAGTATTGCCTCCACATTCCACTTTTACCCTAGCAGACAGGCAGGCCATGCATGGGTACAGAAAACATATTGGACAGCTCTTCTTCAGAGTGTGAAGGTTGAATAATTTTTAGCACTTAAGAATATACTCTAGGACAGGTCTGATAAGATAGCTCAGTGGACTAAGTACCTACTTAAGCAAGTGCATACCAGGGTTCGATCCCGGGCATGACATCACTACATGACCCCCCCCCCATGGGAATGCTGAGTGAGCCACGGAGATTGGGTGTGGTGGTGCATGCCTGTAATCCCAACACTGGGGAGGTTGAAAACAGGAAGATCACTGTTAATCTGAGCTGTGTAGTGAGACTCTGTACCAAATACATAAAAATAAAAACAAATGAAGAAAAAAAATATACTCCAGGGCTAGGGATTTAGCTCCATGGCATAAATGCCTATCTGGGAAGTGCAAGTCCTGAGTTGGATCCCTGATAATAACAACAAAAAAAGAGTATATTCCAAATAGTAAGGGAATTCAACTTTGAGTTTCCCATCTTGAAAACAAGAAGGGGAAAAGAAGGTTGTCCTTTCCATCTTGCTTAGTATGTGTACATTACCAGGGACTCACCTGAGCTTTTCTTCCTCCAGAGCAAGTAGCTGCTACTGGGAGAGTTATCAGAAGATGGGTTAGGCTGGACTAGCCAGCTTTATTGAAGTATGCACTGATTTGGTCTGAAAACTCAGATTTCCAAACACATAGTACATGTCCAGAAACAACTGATTATCACTATCACAGCCATATCTAAGAAAATAAAATATTTGAATGGAACTCACCAAAGAAAAATGCAAAGGACCTTTTTGCTATTGCTCTTCAAAATCGGAAATAACTTAGGGAAGTGAATGGGCATAAGAAAATGACGGTAAGGTAATGCTTTCTTTTGCTTAATAAATGTATATTTCTAAAAATGGGCACACTGCTGATATAGGAACTTTAATGTAATAAGGAATAAAGACTACATTCCACTGTCCTTGGAGAAAATAATTCATAGGTATCTAAATCATATAAATACATGTTGTGCAATATGGCTGTAGCTGAATGCCGTATACTTGACCAAACAACATTTACCTACATCTTCCTGGCTGGTTCTGCCATTAATCTAAATATCAGCTTTAGGCTTAGGTAAATTTCTCAACTACTTTCAAGTCTTTCGACTATTTTTTCTTATTTTTATTTTATTTTATTTTGTGTATTTAGTACAGGGTCTACAGGGTACAGGCTCTACAGGGTCTCACTACATAGATCATATTTGTAGTGATTCTGCTGTTTGTAGCCTCCTAAGTGCAGGGATTGCAAGTGTGCACCACATCACCCAGTTTCCATCACAATCTCAGTATACCCATACTGGCTCGCCATGTTGGGGGTCAAACACAGCTGTTGTGCTCTGCCT
>NW_004524885.1:1699808-1705536 GCF_000260255.1 Octodon degus
AAGTGCTTATTCCACTGAGGCGGGTCCCCAGCCCCTATATTTTTTGATAAAAAATATTTTGTTAGTACATGTAATTTTTAAAAATATATGGTTTCATGGTAGTACCTTCATACATGTACAAAATATATTCTTATCATCATTTTTTCCTATTATTTTCCTTTGTATCCCCTTTTTATTTTCTTCTTTTTCTCTAATAATAATTTCACTTTCATGTCAATATCATTTTTATTATACATATTTGCAGAAAGACATGACAATTATTGAGTTATTCTTCATTCTTCATATATTGTACCTATTAATCCTCTGTCAGAACAGTAGGATAAGAAAAGTTCATCCAATTCTGTAAATTGTCTTTACAGTCTATTTTACACATGATCTTTTCTTTTTTTTCTTTTCTTTTGGTGGAACCAGGGATTGAACTCAAACCCTTGTGCTTGCCAGGGAAGCACTTACTCTACTGAGCCATCTCCCTGGCCCCTGTATATTGCCTTTTCAATCTAGAAAGACTGTGTTTGTATTCCTGGAGATCTCTAAGCATTAGTTCCATGGCTTGTGACTCTCAGTTGCTACATTTCATTTGTCCCTGAATATCTTAACATAGATATCACTTGTTTAGATGAAATTATTTTGCTATCTATTAAAATGTTTTATTTCAGCTTTCTCTTGCCACATTGTTCTACAATAAACTCCCTACTTAATTCCTTCCTGATACTCACAATCAATGTTTAACTACAATAACAATTTTTCTCTGTTTACTTGCTAAACATCAGTACTTTCCAATGGACTGAAAGATTTATGAAGGAACTGGTTTCCTAAACTCACTACTGTGTATTCAGATCATAAGAATATAATATCATATACATATTTAACATATGTATTTTGAATAAATGAATATATACATTGTTTATATATAAATATTGAAAATTTATTCATAATAAACTTTCCTTTTTTCCATAATTTTATTGAGAAATCATTTGCAATGAGACAGTTTCAAATCAAATTGGTAGGACAGTTTCAATAATTAACACATTGCATATATTCTTCCCAGTGGCTAGTTGCTGTACAAGATGGGGACATGTTATCCTATTTACAAACACTTTTAGAAAAAATCTCTCTATTCATTAAGAGAATGTAACTATACATCTATCCTAACCACTTTGAATACACAGATAGAAAATGGACATTCATCTTTATTCCCTTTTTATTGTTAAGTTCCTTTATTTGAATATTATAGGTGTGTTAACTCAGCAAAATATTCTAAAAGAGTCCAGTAGTCCATAATAGTATTGAGTCTTCCGCTTGACTGGCAATGCCAGCAATTGTTGACCTGAGTCACCTACAGTTCAACATAACACCATGGCTTTACTTCTTATACTTTGTTTTTATACTTTTCTGCTGGATGGTTAAGACCAAGGTAAAGCAAAATCTATGCAAGGGAGTTGTAGCTTTTGGGTCTGATAAGGTCAGTGAAATCCCCTCAGGATTTATCCTGAGATCCTGTACCTCAGATTGTAGATGCTTTGTCAAAGTCTCCCATGTGGATGGGTCACGGCAATTGCTTGGCCAAATGTGCTCTCTGTGAAAGCCTGAGAGAATGTTTTCTCTCCATGTGACTTTCCTTAGGCACACTCTACATCATCGATCACTTTCCTCTTTGGCCCCATAATGTCCTTGATCAGAAAATTTGGGACCCTACCGAGTTACATGACATTACATTACAAGTTCCCGTATATCCTGAGTCTTAACTGACCTTGGAAGACTAGGGCCAAACTGTTGGTTTTCCTTGCGGCCCTCCTTTTTCTCTAATTTTGGTCTGCAAACTTAGTTTGTTAACCCTCCAGAAGAGAAGCTTATCATTACCCTACAACCTAGGCAGTTGAGCTTAACCTCACTATCTGTTTGAATATGAAACATCTTAAGCATAACATGGAGCAGGTATTTTTCATCAAGTATTGATATGTTGAACTTTAATTCCCTAAAATTGCTGTAATTTCAAATTTGAAATGTTTCTAATGGCTTGAGGTTGATCATTTCTTTTACTAACTGTCTAAACTTAAGCATCAAACAGAAATATTAAACATCATTCAAGATACCAAATAAATATGCATGTTTTATTATCAATATCCTTTTCCCCAAGATTTATTTACATTTTCTTGGTGAGCAAGATTAGGTACTACAGAAAATGTCTTGCACAGATATTTCAATACTTTAATTATAATCAAATTTGTGAATTGTTTAACATTTCCCATTAACTTAACACAAATATATAAATCAAAAACTTGTGCAGAAAGAAGATTCTAAATTTTATTTATTTATTTATTTATTAGAGAGAGAGAGACAGAGAGAGAGAGAGAGAGAGAGAAAGACAGACAGACAGACCAGCTCAGCCCACCAGGGGGCAGGGCTGGCTGGCATGTGGTGCTGGGGGATTGAACCGCGGTCCCTGTGCTTTGCTGAGCTTGTTCTAAGTAGGTGCTTTAGACCACTGAGCCATCTCTCCAGCCCAGAAAGAAGATTCTAAAACTAATTTTCATTTCTTACTTGTCTCATTTGACTGGAACTAGTATATGTCTAGAATTTTTCATTTATTTATTCAAAATCTCTGTAAACTAACATTACACTTGTTATTATTGGCCTATTTTAACATTTCTTTTTACTTATTTCAGTAGCTATTGTTATTCTTATGTGATTTGACTTTGTCCTATACTTCTCTTGTGACTCTTTTTAACTTTGCATTATAGATTTGTGTCTTAATTCTATTCACATCAAGTGTAAATAGTTTGCTTCTTTGGAAGCCTTTCAAGGGAAGCCACACATTCATCATAATCATCTACACTCTAATTTCTCAAGGTACTGTCAAGAATTTCACCAATCTGGGATATGTTAAAGATAATAGAAGCAACTATGTTGTATAAAACTTTTTATGCTTGTAGGCATAAAAGTACTAGGTAATGTCAACTTTCTGATACTGATTTGTTGAAAATAATAATACACTTTTGAAATTCACATTAAACCATCCAATATTCCCGTGACCTATTGGATGACATTGTGTCATAATAGATTGGAGTTTCAGCAATTTATTTCAATAACAATATGAAAAGCTAATAAGATTGTGGGAATGGTTCTAAGTGGACTCTTGTAAGGTTTACTGATACAACCAATACTTCCATTAAAGTTTCCAGACTTATATTGATAAACAAGTTGGTACACTATATGAAAAATGCCCTTTTTAGAAAGCATCAGAGGGAACCTACCAACACATTCAATTTCTAAACTTTTTCTCCTTCCATTGTACTAAATGTAGCTATAAAGTTGAACAAAACGTTTAATAATTGTTAACCATATTCTTTTTCAGGTGGCATGTGCCTGAGAGGCATACAAAACAATTTGGTTAATAAATCACAATCACAGTAGCAGATTTAACTGAACTATGAGTCACTTAAGTTCATTATTTTAAAGTGATCAGCTCATTTAACACTAAAATGTACCTATCCTCAGGCTGAATAATAACATCTGGGATGTAGCAACAAGCAACATTATAAAGTTAAGAATATCTAATTGACACATTGGAAAGAATTACATCTCTTATGCCCACCTATTTGAAAAGGCTGATTTTCCAAAAGGCAAACATTTATCTCACAGGAGTATATCGGTATTGACTCACCTCAAATTTAAATACAAAATACCTGTCTAAAGCGGATGATTCACTCTTTAACCTTTCCTAGATCTCTTGATCCAACAACAATTCCTTATGAAATTAGTTTCTCTGATCCCATTATTCAATTAGTAACCATGGTTGTTTCCTGAAACCCCATCCTTTTCCTACCCCCTCAGGAGAAAAGCTGAATTTTAGAATTGGAATCTACTTGCAGAATTATTTGGACTAACTAACTACAACTGAAGTCCAGAGGGGATGTGATTTATTCAATGATAGTAATTAAGTGTCCACATAGGACTATAAAGGCTAGGAACCTGGGGTATCAGCCAGAGTGAAGTACTTTCTACTTTAGTACCTATTGCTGTTTCTATCATGAGAATAATCACCTATACAGAGAATCAGGTATCTGGTGTTCTTTTTCTCCATATAATGTTAGATTTCAACTTGTCTTTGAACTAATCACATTTCCTTTCACTAAATGATAATTTTTTAAAAGCATGGTTGAAACAGTGGTTTGACAGGGTATTGGCATAGCTTAATTACCCTCATCCTTATCTCAAATACACAGTGATATGGTGTTAAACTAAATATAAGTATCTAGATTCGTGATTATAATCTTAGAATTTATGTAGCTGATATGAAGTTTGAGAATTTTCCATATACTTGACAACTGGATGGTAAGACAAAAAAAATGTTACCTTGATAAAATAAAAAATAATTGATTTGAATGCAGAATTTATGACATAATGCTAAGGTAGCAATGACAGATAAATGGAGTACTAAGGACCAAAGCAAATGAAACATGAATTTATTTCATCACTGTAAAATTGAAGCAATTGAGATTGTAGGAAAGAAGCTCACACTCAGTGTTCCCTGATTACTTGCTTGGCAGCTAATGCTAGTTTATAAAACACAGAAAGACAAGGACATATGAAGTTACAGTATGTTGAGAAAAAAAGGAAATTTAAAAATGTGTAGAATAATACAAAAAAAACCTAAACCACCTTATAAAATGTAACAATTAATCAATTTTTTGATGGTACCAGGGATCGAACTCAGGCCCTTGTGCTTGCCAAGAAAGCATTTATTCCACTGAGCTATCTCCCTAGCCCAATCAATTTTTAAATATGAAAGAAAACAAAAAAGATCAGTGAGGCTTCATGAGAGAGTGCACCTAGTTTTGCAAATGAGATGGAATAAACAAAGAAATGAAATGTAGAGTATGGCCACATTGCAGCAATGCAATTATAATCAGTATTGAAAATGGAGATATGGAGATAAACCAGAAAATAAATGTGATATTTGCCAAAATCTGCCTCAAAGATGTGAAGGTAAAATCAAGAAAAGTTGGTTCATATCTGGGGCACTATAAAAGAAATACAGGAACTTTGCAAAGAAATTGTAAGGAAAAAATACCAATCAATATTCACACATTAAGAAAATAAACTTCGACCCAGCAGACAGCTCAACAGCTTAAGTGCCTGCCTGGGAAATGTAAGGTCCTGATTTCAGTACCTGATACCAAATAAATAAATAAATAAATAAATAAATAAATGTGACCAATCTTATTAACATCTTTCATAAATTCTTTAAATCAAACTAAAGACTGGTATTCTTACACACTAAATACAAATATCATAAAGTAATATGCTTTCTATATTATTTAGATACATATGTTTTGTACATACTGATAAAACCACAATATAAATTAATCTAAAAAATTTTCCCCAAATAACAATGCCCACTTCCCCCTCCCCAAGAGAAAATTTAATAAAATTAATTGAAAAGGTAGGAGTAATTTTAAAAAGCAATGAATTTAAAATGGGACTAGAGGGCTGGCGGTATAGCTCAGCGGACTAAGCTCTTGCTTAGGTAAGGCCAGGATCAAAACCTGGTCCCACATGCCATGCTGGCCCCGCCACTAGGCGCACTGAGCCGGAAATGGAGTCCAGGCTAGTAAATCCCAGCACTTGTGAAGCAGAAATCAGGAGGATCACTACCAGTCTGGACTGTGTAGTGAAACCCTGCACCAAAAAAAAATAATAATAAAATAAAAATATAGTGATGCAG
>NW_004524885.1:1705805-1707273 GCF_000260255.1 Octodon degus
ATATATATATATGACATGCCTCAAACAAGAAGTGCTGCCCTTGTAACTATTTAGCTTTGGTAAAACTCATTACAGAATGATATTTAAGAACCAGAATTTTCCAGTGGTTATTGAACTTGGTATGAGTTAATTTTAAATGCCCCCCAAACAATAAATGTCTATCTTAGGTTTGCAAATTTGCTTTTCATGATTTCACATTCTAATTAATTTTGTATATATTTTCCTTAAAATGTGCATGGATGAATTAGAGTAAGTGGATGCAAATCCTATCCAGACATGCAAAATAAAACAATTTTTAAGCTCAATTCTTCTCCCCTTTTTTCTCTAAATTTTCTTTCTTGTCTCTCCCTCTTCTCCTCTGTCTTGTTTCTTTTCCATCACTGTCTCTGTCTGTCTCTCTACTTCCTTTCTCTGTTTATCTTACACACACACACACACACACACACACACACACACACATTCCTTTATTGTAGCATGTCAAACACTGATTAGATGAAGTTCAAGCACTCAGAAAATGCAGTTAACCAGTAGTATACATGTATACATAATTGTACAGAGTTAGCTCTGGAACACTAGGTTCAGTACAAATTTATCCCAAACCATTAATTCCTTCTTAATGTATAGTGTTGCACAAGGATTACTGATGTCCAGATAAAATGGTCCTAGGAATCACTGAACCAGCACAGAAAGACAGAGAAGTTTATCTATAGCATATAGAGTTCTCTAGGGTCAGGGAGCAGATGAAAACATTATACAAAGATTTTCAATAACAAGTTATGCAATGAAAGTTTGTTTCATTTTTACTTAACCTCGGGTTTTCTCAAAAGTTCAAAGTGAAAAAATTATTCAGCCATGAGCATTCCAGGCAATAACTGTCAAAGTAAGTTTTGACCAAATAAGGAATGGAGGACATATTTACCTGTGAAGGTTAAACCGCAAGGAGAAAAGAGTCCAAGAGGAATAATGAATTGAACCTGTACAAGGGTATTTCCAAAAGAGTTTACACATGTGTTTTGTGTGAAACTGTTTATTAATTAGTCATTTAAAAATCACAGAGAAAAGAAAGACATAAAATGCTTAATTATGGCTCTTATTGTTTTCTGAACAATTTTTGTAGATTTTACAGTGATTCACTTTTGGAGAATTCTTAGATTAAAGGAAAAATCAGTTTATAATGAATACAATGAAGCTAACTGAAGACACTACTATTAGGAAAATTGTTAAGGATGACTGAGGCATTAAGTGATTTTGAGCATTTATTTTAAGATACAATATATATGCATAAGTTTGAGGCAGGGATTGGCAAATGAGCTCAGAGGTAGAGCTCCTTTTACCATGTGCAAGCCGTGGGTTGATATCCTAATACCAAATGAAACAAAATGTTATCTCACCTTGTAATTCTTATTTTAAATTTATTTATTTATTTATTTATTTGAGAGAGAGAGAGAGAGAGAGAGAGAGAGAGAGA
>NW_004524885.1:1707528-1708997 GCF_000260255.1 Octodon degus
GAGAGAGAGAGAGAGAGAGAAAGAGAGAGAGAGGCCAGTGTAATTCTTATTTTAAATATCCCTAGGCTTTCCTCTGAAAAAAAAAATCCCTAGCTAATAAAAACAATGTTACATAATTTTGATATGCTGCTTTTCATTGCTTGTTTATTTATAGTAGAGTAGATGCTCACAATTATGAAGGACTTCAGTTTGACAATTATCAATGTATTTCAAAACAAATAATTAATCACTTCACTGATGGATTAATCAATATTAGCCCATTCATCATGCCATTTTATCACTTACTTAATTTCCCAAATCAATGTTTATTTTTAAATGCTTGTCTTTTCCCCTTCAGTGTCACAGTGTTATGCTGTAGATTTTGTTCCCTGTGGAAAAAGAACAGAGCCAGAATTAGGAAGTAGCTACAAGGCATAAACAAAAAGGCAGAGATAGTCTTGGGTCATGTGCAAGAGTCAGGAAGGTACTATATAAAAATAGTTACATTTTATTTAAATGAAAACCTTTGGTAAAATTAGAATTCCATACCTTTATCTTTTTGAAAATATTAAAAACTTCAATATTTTGTAATATAACTTATAAACAATATCTGGAGACATAACCTCATGTAAATTTATGGCTCTATGGTGCATCAGTGTTCATGTATGTAAAAAATGAGCTTTTATCTCCTAAAATGATCTAACTTTCTAATATTTATTTCCATATTTCTATATTTTAATTGCTCAATATTTATTTGGAAGTTCAGAACGTTTTCCAAAATTCTGGGGCTATTATACTTTAAAACGGTCTTTCAAAAGCCAGCCAAATATCTCAACAGATTAAAGTGCCTGCAAGCAGCCACAGGGGCCGGAGGCTCTATTCCCAGCTCTACCATGCTGGTTCTACCTCTAGGGCACACTGAGACAGCAATTGAGACTGGGTGTGGTGGAATGGGCATGTAATCTCATCACTTGAAAGACTGTAAACAGGAGAATCACTGAGTCCGATCTAGAAGTAAGACCCTGAACATCCTGTAAACCCTTGCCTAAAAAAAATAAATAAATAAAATAGTCTTTTGTTATATTTTATTGCATTTTATGTTCATTTTAGCATATTCCATATGCCAAACAAACACTTATTCTCCCCCTATGCTTTCAAATTTGAAAGTACATAAGAATGAGCTCCAAAATATAGCTTCTGATTCAGTATGTCTGAAAGAGAGTCCAAGATTTTACACTGATAGTAATTTTTCAGCTCTTATTGATTATATTTTGAGTATAAAAGATCAAATGCATATTCATGAAAAAGGTAAAGGAAGGCATGTCTCAATACTACAATAGCAATATGAGATCTAGTATTGTACATTCTGATTAAGGAAGGATTGTAGTGGTTTTTATTTATTCTATTTCATTTTATTTTATTTTTAAGGTGGAACTGGGGATTGAACTCAGGTCCTTGTGCTTGCCAGGCAAATGCTTATTCTACTGAGC
>NW_004524885.1:1715924-1720178 GCF_000260255.1 Octodon degus
ACCTGGGCTAGGACTGGGTCTGGGGGTTCCAGGAAGTCGGGAGAAATTCCTACTCGGCAGGAGGGGTGGGGACGTGAGGCGGAGTGGTGGGGGGTGGCCCGAGGGGCAAACAAATCTTTTCAAAGTCAAAGAAATAACAGATTTGAAATGAACATTAGTATAAGGCAGATTCTGGCAAAAGCTGGTAGGAGCACAATATTCCATTATTAGGGCTAGGGAGATAGCTCAGTGGCATAGGTACCTGCCTGAAAGTGCAAGGTCATAAGCTTGATCCACAGTAACAAAAATAAATAAATAAATAAAATGTCAAAAAAGAGAACAGAAACCCATTATTGTTCACCAGGAGTTACTCTGTGGGATTAGAGATATGGCTTGTAAAGAATTAGATATACACATGTCGTGTGTTCCAGAAAACAAACATGCACACAATGAATCACCACACACACTTGCATATGCATTTTCTGTAGGTTTCCACTTATTATACTACAGAGATTGCTGAATATCCATTTGAACCATTTCATGTTAAAAAGCATTTAAAAAACTGTAATGTTTTAATTATGTTCTTGAATTATTTTATTTCTATTAAAAATGACCTGATTGGGGCTAGGGAGATGGCTCAGTGGAATAAGCGCTTCCCTGGCAAGCGCACGGGTCTGAGTTCAATCCCCGGTTCCGCCAAAAAAAAAAAAAAAATGACCTGACTTACAATCAGAAATCACAGTCAAGGAAAAATTATGTAAATATTATATTTTATAATAACAAAAATTGTACACTTGTACCAATCCAAAACGATGTTCTTCTGTGTACTATAAACAAATTGTAGACTCTTTACTATATTTCTTTACCTCATCACATTTTAAGATCACCAAAAGTCAGACATTTAAATTTTATCTTTATTTCTTTCTTTGTGTATTATAGGGCACAAGGCATTTGTCTTGGAAAAAAATCAGAAGCACTTAGAAGTCAAGAATTTTAGTATCATTGTTTCCTATAATATATGCAGCTAAGCTGAAATAGGTCTGCTATATTTCCTGATTGCCTCAATTTAAGGTAATTTGTTTTGAACTGTGATTCACAAATTGTTTCACAAAACTAATCAATATACTGACTACTACAAGCAAGAGTTTCAAACAAAGCCATGGATGATAAATGACCAAAATGAACACTGCATCATATTATTGTAGTTTGGATGATCCTTTGTGATTAACTTGCAGTTGATAATGACTTGCAACTTGAGATGCCAGAAAACTGAGCTGCTCTGACCCAGTGACTGAGCTTTCACAGAGTTTACAGTAACCACCATACAGTTGGAACCGCATATTGTATTGCCTACATCCAGGGCAAAACGTAGCCCACCCAAAAAGCATCACTGATGAGATGGTGAGCCTACCACCTAGCAGTTAAAGAATAAAAAGTTTATATTTCTATTTTAATCATAATTGACTGGCTGAAAATTTTGATCAAGGAATTATTTCATTTACTATTCAATGTCTTCCCAGTAAAGCAGGTATCTTCATTTTAACAACTTACTTAACACCACAGTAATTCTTTGTTAGAAATAAAACCCAATATGAAATTTTAATGGATATGAAAATTGTCCTGCTCAAGGGTCAATAATCCATCTTCAAACTTCACATGAAATTTCCTTCTGTCATACATATGTAAGTTTATTCATGTAAGTCAAGGAGATAATCCAGTCTATAACAATGACCAATGTGGTTGCTCTAAAACTTGTGAGTGCATTCTACACCAATTTACATGTTAGCTTTTTAAATATCTTCAAATTAACACTTGCCACAGGCTCTTCTAATTGCCAAGATTTACTGAAGACCAAATTCATCATCTCTGTTTCATCTGGGAGTGTTTAGCTACCATTCTCTCTGCATTTAAATATAAATGTTTTTTATCTTTTTAAAAAAACATAAATGTTGACATATGAAAGTAAAAAGTGTCAGTGAAGAAAGAGAGAAGGGATAGGGAATTCCTAATCTATGTTTACAGTTTTATATGCCTTACCTACCTTAATTTTCTCTATAACCTTGCAATTATGATTATTATACACATTTCTCAACTGATTTTCAAGTTCTAGACAATTAAATATTAGTACTAATTTCAAGTCTAGTTCTGTTCTACTCTACCCAACTATTCATTTCTCCAGAAACTCTTCTTTAACAACATCATGTCTGCTATTATGGTGGCTATTTTAACAAACTCTTTTTGGTGCATTTTTGTTTCCAGTTTGTTTCTAAATTGCCCATTTAAACATATTATTCCCATAGTAAACTTTGTACTCTGAGAAAGGCCAGGGTATATCTAGCCTTTATATTAAACTTGGTCTAGTATTATGCCCAGCATTTAAGTTCTCAGTAAAGGTTTGATGAATAATAGTCTAATCACTTCAAAGCTTGTGATATTTTGAGATCTTTTCTAGTATTTTATTTTATTTTTTTTCAAAGTTTTATTGATAAACAGCAATGAGACAGTTTCAAATCAAATTGAAAGTACAGTTTCAACAAATAATACACTGCATATATTCTTCTTAGTGGTTAATTGCTGTACAAGGTGCAGACTTATAATCCTATTTACAAACACCATTAGAAAAAATCATTCTATTCAACAAGAGAATGCAACTATGTATCTATCCTAACCACTTTGAATACACAGATACAAAATGGACATTCATCGGTATACCCCATTTTTTCTAAGTTCCGTTATTGAATATTATAGGTGTGTAAACTCAGCAAAATATTCTAAAAGAGTCCAGTAGCCCATAATAGCATTGGGTCTTCTGTTTAACTGGCAATGTCAGAAATTATTGACCTGAGTCCCCCACAGCTCAACTTAACAGCATGGCTTTATTTCCTATATTTCGTCTTCATACTTTTCTACTGGATGGTTAAGACCAAGGTAAAGCAGGACCTATGCAACAAGAATTGTAGCTTTTTGGTCTGAGATGGTCAGTGGAATGCCCTCAGCATTTATCCTGAGATCCTGTACCTCAGATTGTAGAACCTTTGTCAGTGCAGCCATGTGGATGAGTCACGGCCATTGCTTGGCCAATGTGCTCTCTGTGAAAGCCTGAGAGAGTGTCTTCTCCCCATGTGACTCTTCTTAGGCACACTCTACATCATCGATCACTTTCCTCTTTGGCACCATGATCTTCTTGATCAGAAAATTTGGGACACTACCGAGGTACATGACGTTACAGTACAAGTTCTCATATGTCCTGAGTCTTAATTGACCTTAGAAGACTAGGGCCAAAATGTTGGCTTTCCTTGTAGCCCTCCTTTTTCTCTAATTTTGGTCTGCAAACTTAGGTTGTTAACCATCCAGAAGACAAGCTTATTGTTATTATCAAAGAATTTAGGCTATCAAGCTTAACCTCACTATCTCACTGCATTTCAAACATCTTAGGCATAATAAGGAACAGGTATTTTTCATCAAGTATTGATATGTTGAACTTTAAGTCCCTACATAATATGATAAAAAACATTTAAAAATCAGATTATATTTTTAAAATAGGATAAAGAATTCTATGCTTCTCATGTTTGCACATAAGTCCAAAAATTTCACCATATACAACCTTGAAGCAGGACAGTCCCACAATATTCCTTTTCCTGTCTCTTGCTTTCATTCACCACCCCCTTCTTCTTGAACATCCACCTACCCGAGAGACATCTTAGCAGTAACTGGCATGTCATGACAAGCCGCCCATATTCAGAATACCACAATGGGAAGTTTATTTTCAGAAAAATGTCATTAACAAACTTTAATTTCACAAAACAAAACTACACAGGTTAAAAATTTGGAACATTCTCTTTAACTTGAGAAGCAAACAAGTAAAGTTAACCATTATTTTAAAATATTTCTTTGGAGAGCTCACAAAATAGCTCAGCAGACTAAAGCTCCTGCAAATGGGCACAGAGGCAAGGCGTTCAATCCCTGGGCCTGCCTTGCTAGCCCCACCCCTGGGGTGCACTGAGACAGCAATTGAGACTAGGTATCATAGCATGCACTTGTAATCCCAGTTCTTGGGAGGCTTCTTGAGAATACAAAAAAAATCTTTGAAACTTGTTCACAAATAATAATATTAAGGAAAACGAAAGAGACAAACTTTACAAAGGAAAACAATGTATCATTCACTTACAAATTAATCACAAAGGGGCTGGGGAGATGGCTCAGTAGAATAAGCACTTCCTTGGCAAAGCTCAAGGGCCCGAATTCAATCCCCGGTTCTGCCAAAAAACAAAGAAA